>NW_020539661.1:0-17603 GCF_003426905.1 Ctenocephalides felis
AAAAAAAACAAATGTTAATTAGAGGTGGTATCATAGAGATTATACTACAATATAATATAAAGTCTATTTAATTTATTCCATTTAATAATTTATAATAATCCATTTTTTATGCCCGTTATCATTCGATTTAAAAGGGCTCGATTTTGTTCTGAGCAAGCAAAAAAAATCCAAATTTTTCTGACCTTTTCACATGGCACGCATCTTGTATTTCTACACCAATCCTATTTTTCGAATATGGTCAAAATTTTCTGCGATCTCCAATGTTGTCAGAACCTAGCTCCAAAATTACCTTAACAACATCGTCGTCGATCAGAGATGCTCGCTCGGTTCAGAATTGTCGAAATCACCTGCTTCAAATTTTTTGCATCTTCTTTTCCATATCCTATCAAAAACTGTACAATCAAAAATAAATTATAACAAAAAAAAACTTTTAATAAATTTCTACATGCTTCTATAGCATTTCTTTCTTGTTAAAATTCGTATGAAATACAATTATACGGTTATAATATTGATTCGCACTTAAGACTAATGCGAATCAACATTATTATAAATACAAAGCCGATCATCTCATAATTTTGGACATAACTTTCTAGTAGACCTAATATATATTGATATATTTTTATATCTATATTTATATATTTATCGGGTTCATACTGGAAATTCAATTTTTAACGTTCTTTAATACTTTGTATCAACTATTAATACTCAGAATGTTTATCAACACAAAGAAATATATAAACTTTTATTAATTATATTTAACTTGATGTAGGAATGTTCTGTGATTTTTTTGCGCCAAATTAATCCATTATCAAAAACAATGACAATACTAAACAAAAATTCTTTAAAATAATAAAATATAATGACTTTGATCTAACAATTACACAATCATGGCAAAAATAATTTGTGTAAGAAAGTGGCTGAGCGTGTTTCTGGTGTTGTGCATTACAAATACAGAAAGGACTTCGGCCAGTTACAGTTATAACAGGGAATCCTTAGAAGATAGTTCGATGACTAGCGATGAACCGCTATACGAGACCCTGTACACATTACCGCCTCGCGGTAAGAAGTACACCGAGATCAGGGGTGTGCTCATCGGCGGGAGCACGACCAGGGTCCTGGAAAAAGCCGGCAGCCCCTACTTGGTCCTGGACGATTGGATCGTGGAGAGAGGAGCCGAACTCAGGATAGAAGCTGGAGTCGAAGTCAAATTCAAGCCTACGATGGGCTGACGATAAGAGGACGATTGTTGGCGATTGTAAGTACCTGTTTTTTATACTTTGATAAATATGTTCTCTTATTTGCCTATTGAGGTTCTTGAGAGTAAAACTTCTTTAGGCACGACTTGGGTGTAAATCCGTACAAATGCAACGGAAGTGAGTTACGGCAAGGTCGAGTGCCAATGATTCGTCATTCGCTCTCGATGATATTTTTATACGGGTTCGATTGTGATTGGTCGTATTTGTGCGAGGCTTCTTGGTATGCGTAACTTTATACGTGCGTACGTCAAGTATTTTTCGTTTATGATGACTATTAGGTATTACAAGTTGCATATTTTTATAAATATTGAAGAATAAATTGATATTCAGATTCATTACTCTGAACAAGAGATCAAGCACAACAATACTAATAAATGTAGACGTTCATTATAAAACATATCTGTATATAAATGATACAAAACTACAATTTATTTATGCTAGTGTTAATGAAATTACTCAAGATTGTTATATTCGTAAGGTTGTGAACCTTACGCGCACTCTTTTTTTTATTGCGTTTTTATTCAGTTCATAAAATATATTTTCTATGAACGGCTGTTAATATACCATGGTATATAACATAGCTGTCGACATTGAACAAAAGCACAAAATCATAAATATTGCTCACGATATTATAAGTTTTAACCACAAGTGGGATTATTATATGATATTGCTCCCATCTACGATGCTGTATAACTTGATTTTTATAAAACACATATATGGAACAATGTAAAATAAATTAGTTTTTTATACGTCCGGTTTGGCCGGGACAGTCCCGGATTTCCATCTTGTGTCCCGGGTTTTCCTAAAAGCAATATTTGTCCCGGGTTTTCGAAAAGTATAGGTCTCTATTGAACCTTCACACTTACTTGATAATAAAATTACAACTACCCATCAAATATCTGAAAATGTTATGCACAACTACTATGCTTATATGAAAAAGGCGGATTAAAATAGCCTTTTAAAGTCATAATTTTGAACTTATATTTGAAATTTTACGAAAATTAACAAAATTATGAGAATGAAATTCTTGACTGCCTGGAATACCTAAGTGTTAATTATTTTCAAATTATTATGAAGAAAATTGAACAAAATTTTATAATAAGTTTGGAAAGCTGTCGGATTTCTATTACATTATTAAATATTGTTATTTTAAAATCGTTAAATTTTTCAGTATTTACCATTATAACTAAAAATTTTACCGAACGGTTTTGACTTATAAATATGGGCACCTTAGTTTTCAACCATCATTGGTGTTGATGTGTTTTAGAACGTTTATGCAAAATTATATAATTTTTTTTATATGCATGCAAATCGACTAATTGTGAAAACTTCTATTCGCACTGAACAATTTATGGAATTTATTTTTGATAAATTCTGTGATTTATATAAGGCCGATAAAATAGGCTTATCCAAAACTGATTTTTTGATATAAAAAAAGGATTCAACTAGGTTTAACCGCATCTTCATATGTATGTGTATATATGTGTATATATATATATATATATGACAAAATAAAATATACAATAAACAATTCGGTACAAAAACTCTAGCAAAACCTACATTGAAATAGAATTAACTCATTAAATAGTTTTATTTATAAATCACTTATAAAGATAAAACTTAAATTATTTTAATTTAGAAGTAAATATTTTAATCTATATCCGTTTACATATTTGATTGCATATAATACAAACATTGAATGTATAGTACACAAATAAGGTTTAATCATTGGATTATTTTTTAAAAAGGTTCTGGTAATAATCAATTTAATTATTCAAAGTATATCTGGACGTAATTTGAATCCATACATACATTTTTTTTCTTTGATATGCCAAAATGTTCAGAAACCTCAGCAAAATATATAAACGTTTTCATTTTCGATTTTTTGACGATTACTATAACTTACCTTACGGGAAGTTAATAAATAAAATATTTGCATGATTATTTTTTACTATACAAAAAATATTTTTAGCTCATTCAAATCGAATTTTAGCTCACGGAAATCTGTATATATTTCTGATTGCTAAAATAAAACAGATTTAAAAAAAGAAATTAAATAATTCAAATTACGCCAATGGAGATTAGTAAAATACGAAATAATAATGTTTTAAATTGTATTAAATGCATTATGTACTTTATCATTAATGACCAATCTAATTAATTAAAATAAGTGATATAATTATTAATTGATGACTATCTGCAACTTGAAAAAGTTTAGTCGCTTTTAACATTATAGAACTCCAAATGCATCGTCACAAATATTAGATGTCTTTTTTAATAAATGCAAATATCACCACGCATAATATAACTATAGTTAGCATCTCATATTTCTTTTTAACTTCCCTTAGTGTAAGTTATAGTAATCGCAAAAAAATCGAAAATGAAAAATTTGATATCTTTACGTTTCAAAGGTTTCTGAATATTTTGGCATACCTTAGACAAAATGGATGTATGTGTGTGTGTATGTGTATGTGTTTGTGTGTGTGTATGTGTTTGCGGATACAAATTTTCGTCGACGATTTCGGCAATTTCGTCGAAGTTCCAGCAACTTGCCTTAAGGTACGATGCCATGCACCCCACTAGTTTAAAAAAAATCAAACTTCTACTTATCATCTCATATTTTTCATTCAATAAAATCCAAAAGCTTCCACACTACATGTGTGTAATCAAACATTGTAATACGACACTAAAGTACAATATTGTAATTATTGCGACAGTCTTTAGTAGTTATATAGGTGACATGATAAAATGTCCGATGTCGTAATTAACACTTTGTTTAGTGGAGGCGGCTAGAGATAAAAATTAGATACCTGTGCTACACCATGGGACAATGCGTTACCCATTTATCTTATCAGATTCATATGCGAAGATAACTCAAACGGTTTTATCATTTGGCAGTAAATCTGGTACCTGTTTATGAACATTAAGTTTAACAATATTAGCGAAAAATGAATTGAATTGCATTGTATATTAACATGGCCAAAATTAATTAAAAATTATGTCCGTTGAAAATATAAATTTCTTATGTATATTGAAAAGAATCATAAATAATGCTTCTTCAAGTATCCAAATCGGTAGATTTGGTTACAATTTAGTTCGAATACGTTTTCTGGAAAATGCATGTATCGTAAATGCATACGCATCGTACTCAAAATATTCTCACTTTCATTAAATTCAAGTCATTCTGAATCAAATAATACCAAATTTGAAAAATGTATGCGTGTTGATGACCGTACGTCGACTTTTCTAAAAAAATGGTTGAACAGATTTTAAAAATTTAAAAGAAGCCATTCGATGTAACTCGATGAGCACTCGCGTTAGTTTTCTGATACAATCGGATGAGCAGTTTCTTCAATATAAAGTAAATTTATTTTTAATGTTCAAAATACTTAACAAAAACAATAGTGTTAAAACGAATTAGCGGCATTTCAATATAATATGAAATGAAATATAAATATGATAAAAGTGCTTCGAGATACGAGCGTGGTTACGGAACGAATTTATCTCGTATGTCGAAGTACCACTGTAATCTATTTATATCATTTTTATAACATGTTTATTTTATTTCAAAGAAATTGAACGGAATTCAAAGAAACATGATCATACTATTCGTTAAAATAAATCATAAAATAGATCATACTACTCATTAAATTATTATTCACTATTGAACTTATATAATGATCTACATATAATCATATTTATTAAATAAATATAATATACAATGATTTTACATACATGCTTTAATATTTTAAAACTAGACCTGGTTTAATTTAAATTACTATGTGATTTCAGTTTGTTTAGTAATATGTTAATTATTGACATCCTAATAATTGAAAAAAGTTTATCAGCATAGCATTTGGTAACATAGTATTATATTTAGTACCTTCAAATATAAAATAATAACATTGTAATAGTCTTCTAAGAACGAAGTAATTTACTCAGAAAATTACTCTAATGATAACCAAATTATTAAAATTAATATAATAACTTTGTTTAGTACTTTTTGCTTGAAAAATCCTGGTTTAATTATATATTGAAATTGTTTTACCTCATTTAACCCTCCGTCGGTCGGAGTGGTCTGGACAGACTCTTTTCGGCTTCAATTAAAAAAAAACTTTTAGTAATCCTATCGACTTGAAATTTCTGGACTTTTTCTAAAATTTCATTAGCTGTCGATCAATGAAAAAATCAGGATGAAAAAATGTGTGGTCCAGCCAGACTACTCCGACCGTTCGAAGGTAAATAAATTCCGACCGACAGAGGGTTAATCAGATCTATTTTCTAATTTAGGAGTGGACTCATAATTGATAATATATTATAATTGTATGATGCATATTAGCTCCTTGAAATTCTATATCATTTTCTTAAGAATGTTTTTTTAAGAATGTTTATCGTAAAACTAACTAAAGATGTATTTTCCTCGATTTAAGTCTTGCTTTTACCTCCGTATGAATCATATATTTATTGTTCATCTATTTAAATTATATATATTGCCAGTTAAGTTACAACATTTTAAATATATTTTGATTATTATTTATTTATTTCAAATTCAGGATATAGATATATGAGAATTATTTTTTTATTTTTTTTTTTCAGTTTCTATGTAAAATGTTGCAGTCTGTACACTCTTATTGTAATTAAAATATAGTAGTGGTTGGTAATACAAAAATAATAATTAAATATTCGAATTGTATAAAAAATTTAAAATTTGCTTGACACGTGGGTAAGACTCACTCAATCAAATCAAAAAATTGATCAAAAAGCTAGGTTATGTCTAGCATCAAACATGAAAAGAAATATTCAGGAAAGTCATGTATATACAGATAAGTTTCACATTTTCCTTTTCCTTTACAATTTTTATTGTAAATTTTTGAATAAAGTGTGGACATTAAAAGCAATCACAAATTGTATGTACAGCATAATAGTATTATTACCCTAAAGTAAATTTCACTTGCTCTATAAAGCGAAGTCATCAAAAGCATGTTAGAATTGTAAGTCTTCTGGGAAAGTTCTGTTTCTGTAATTATGAATTCCAGGTAGATTTATCATCGGAACGGTGACTTGTCAATAACATGTGACATGATTCATGGCAGCGAACAGTCTCTATTGCACAAGCAAGGCAAAGCGTCAATTGCATTGAATACGTCATTTACATAGAGGAACAGATCGTATTTACTAACAATAAATCTATTCGTGAGAATTTTTATACAGTATTTTAAAATTATCAAGATAAGAATGATTTTTATAAAGCAATGAATGATGATCACTATCACGATTTCCTTACATTTTCAACTTCTCCATACCCTGACGACCATTCAGTGGATTGGATTTAGACATCTTTTAAGTACGACCAAAATTTTCTGATGCTCAAAATGGTTTAAGAACCAAGAAATTTAATATATATATATATATATATATATATATATATATATTTATAATAGTATATTATATTATTTAATAAAGATATCTACTTATTTTCTATTCAGAATTATTTCTAAATTAGTTTAAAATTATTTTTTCAAAGTTGTCTATTTTTTAACAAATAGAACTGCGCAGTTGAAATAATTGTTTTCATAGACAACCAAATTTTACTTATTTGTGAAATAATAATAAAGCAATCAACGATTAAATTCCAATTGAAATGAAAACAGAAGTGATCTGTAATATTTGTATCAGAATGTCAATCATAAATATCTACAGGCAATTATTATATCAATGTTGAAAGTGAAATATCCGTTGAGCAAGTTTTTATACATAATGTGCTTGGAGAATCTGTTGGCGTTTCCATGTTATCTTTATTATTATTATTTTTTTAATTAAATTATTTCCTGTTAGAAACGATATAATTAAATTTTTCAGAACTGATTTTTATTCTTTATCAGTATCACCTGTAAGTTTCGTGGCAACCTGTCGTCGACATCGGCAGTGTTGACTTAGGCGCGGCCCTTATCACATTTCTGGGGAAACACTCGTGTTGGATTTATGGCAACCTGTGTGATATGACTGTAACATATTTATTTATATATAGCAAACATTGAAATCATTTAACATTCCAATCTTGATACTATAAAATGATTGATGTTTTGCAAAATTGAAACAGGCTACATTGTATCAAACATTTTTTTTTAATTTAGCTCACCTTGTTATAAAATTATTAGTCATAGGATATTTATGAATATACACGTTCATTTCCTTTGTTAAATCACTATTTTAGATTCTACTATATAGTCATTTAATATTGTATAATTGTTTTTCATTTTTAATTATACAATTCCAATCAATCGCTTTTATTATACAAATTTCTAAGTCTAAAGATCTTGATAAAATTTTTATGAAGACAGGTTTAGTGATTACGGAGATCCAATGAATAATTTTGATATTTTTTGTATCAATTTCTTCAATGTTTAATCTATTCGTCATTATTGTTCATAAAAAACAATGATACGCTTATATTTTTGCTTATATTTCACATTCATCTATAAAGAAATCAACGTGATAAAATAAGTCGAATATAGGTTATTATATAAGGAAAATTTTAATAAAAATTGGGAATAACTAAAATCATTCAATTATATTTAAAAAAAAATGTTTTCAAAAACTTTTTTAAAAGTTTTCAAAAATATCAGTACTCTCAAAAAAGCTATTTTGTCAATATTCACATCTTTCAAATGTATTCAAAATTTTCAAAAATATTAAACTAAAATTAAAATTTCCAAAAAAAAATATAATAATTTTTTTTTGAGCTTTTAAAAATTTCAATTACGCACGGAAAGTTCCAGCAATTTGCTTTAAGACACGATGCCATGCATTATTAGTTATTTATTTTTTAATGCAATAAACATACTAGTGAAGTACATGTTCATTTTTCTCATGTATAATATTTGCATTTTCAATACGTCTCACAAGTAAATATAATATACTTAATAGTAATTACTAAAATAAATATTTTTTTCATGTCCTGAATATAAAGATTATGAGTCAAATACATACTAAATTGGAAATCGAATCAATCCCACAATTTTCAAATTAAATAATAATAATAATAATATATCGCTCAAGAGAAAAACAAGAAGTAGTAGTTTTGCAAACTGAGAAACTCATATTGATATGTAAATCTAATGATATAATCATTCGCAAATATTTTATTTTCTAAAAAATATTTTATATTCTTAAAAAATATAATCTTTTCAAAATCCTACAAGGCTGAATTATTTAAAAAAATCATATTTACTATTTTATTTACGCAGTATCAGTATGTCTGATTCTATTATATCGCAACAAAATTGCTTGTATTTATATTGAATCTAATAGGCATAAGAAAAGATTAGTGCTTTTTTTTAGCGAAATTTAACATATTTTCTTATTGTGTAAAAATGAATTTATAGTTCTATTAACGACGATATTTCGCCAATTTTCGGTAGAGTCTTGATGGCATCGGTGAACAACTTCTAGAATTTTTGGCTGAAATTGAATCAAGTGGTTATTCACAGTTTTTTTTTGAAACCAGTTTAATTCCATTGAGAAAGTTCTGCAGAGGCAATAGTATACCTTTAAAAACAAATCGGTGAATTTTCGAAATTCACTTTAATTAAAAATACACTTTAAAAGGTATTTAGTATAACACAGTCTAACACGTATTTAGTAATAAATGACTCTATTATAATTCAATGGTTTCACTTTATATGGTAGATGTTTCTTCAATGTAAACTGATTAATGCAAATTCCCCAAAATTTGAGCAAAAATAATAAAATTAGTATAAAATTATAAATGAAATGAAATAATATATACTTAAATTATTTTACAAGCTTTGCATTGCAAATTGAAATTCTGGAATTTGATAAGAATGTTGTTATAACACTTTATCTGGAAGATCTTTGCTTCAAACGTATAATTATGTAAATAGCTAAATAATTATATTTCATGACCAATGAACATTCATAAAATTAATAATGCTAATTTTTATTATATTACGTCATTTATCGTGCTGAATCTTCCAAAAGGTCATTATCCGATAAAATCAAAAGTGCATATAAAATTGGTCTGCTTCTGCTGTCTAAGTAGCTAGTCTCGCTTTAATGGTTTTCCTCTGATATTTATCAGGGTCTAGGAAGCCAGGGTTAAAGTTATGAGAATTTGTAAATATTTAAATACAAAAGTGGAAGTCTCGTACGGTTAGTACAGTGTCTGGCTGATGTTCATTCGACCGGTGCCGGATGTTCTGCAGGGTGTGTCTGCGTTGGCAACTCAATCGGAAATCCGATGTGGAGATGATGTACCTGCGCGGATATTCGTTGCAATTATGTAACGTAATTGCATGCTTAAGTACTTACACGTGCGGATTATGTTTAACTTTTATTTAATTCAAATGCATTCCAATACATTTTGAATATAAAATCTCTAACACCTGCATTGAAAGATGTAATAAAATATCAGACTTAGAAGTTTTGTTTAACTCTGGTTTGTCTTTCACAAATCATTTAGCTGACATTTGTAATAGAGCAAATTTTTAGGAAATTTTTATTAAGAAACTGCAAATAATTTAATACAAATAATTCACTACTTTGCATGTACATTGCAAAACGTTCCAAGTTAGAATTAAGAATCGATCATTTGGTATTCTCATCAGATCAACAATTCCTATGCAATAGAGAAAGTTCAACGACAATTTCTTGAATATAATAAAACTTTATTATAAAACACAAAATTTACCCTGAACGTGGCTTTGACCGCAACACTTTGTTAAAAGAATTCGGTATACCTTCTATTGCCACACGTCGATTCATCTGTATTCATATTTAAACTTTGCTATAATGCTATAGACTGTCCTCTAATTCTTAACCAATTATTCTTTAATGTTCTTAGGCTATCTTGACGTTCACAATTATCTTTCAATGATCCTACTCCAAAATATAATTCTCTCTTAAATTCGTCTATTCTACTTATGTCCTCTAACTTTAACTTAATTAAAAATAATATAGATATGCATAACTTCATAACATAGTTAAGATATAACTAATCTGTGGGCTTTATATTTAAAAAATAATGTTAATAAGATAAATAAATAATTAATATCATGTATACACATAGACAGTGTTGAACTTTCAATGTGCTTTCAATTCAATACGATTTTGTTGAATTCTTATTTTTGTTTAAAAAAGTCAAATATTTCATTTTTTATTACTATATAGCAGTAACTTCCCGTATCGTCAAAAAATCGGAATTTAAAATTTTGCATATCTTTACTCTTCGAAGGTTTCTGAACATTTTGGCATACCTTAAATTAAGTGGATGTGTGTTGTATGTTTGGATACAAATTTTCGTCGACAATTTCGGGCTTACGAATCAACCGATTTGAATTGTTCAAACAGCAATCGATTTCTATTGATGGTAAGAGTGCTGATTAGTTTTTGTGAGAGGCCGGTTCAATAGTTTTGAAGATACGAAACAAAGAGCACTGAAAATAGAAAATGATTTTTTGAGAGTAGAGTGCATCCAATTTGAATGATTCAAAAAACATTCAATTTATAATTTTGATGAGAACTGATGTTTAGTTTTGGGCCGGAATTGCAAAGTTAAAACTACTTATTTGAAGTATATAAATGAGCTTTAAAATTTTGTCTAGAAATAGAATCAGAATTTTATTCGAATTTTCCCTAAAAACTAATCGTTTCTTTATACTACCAACATAAGCAAAATGGTTTTTGAATTAATCAAATCAGATGATTAATTCTCTCAAAATTTATACTTTTATGCATATTTAGATCATCTCTATCACCGAAACGGCTGAACCTGTCTTTGCAAAAAACTAATTACCATACTTTTAGCTATCAATACGAATTGAATGTTTTTGAATCATTCAAATGGGATGGTTTGTTCTCTCTAAAACTTAATTTCCATTTGCTCTGTATCTCCGAAACGGCAGGTCCTGTCTTTGTCAAAAATAATCAGCAAGTTTCTCTATCAGTAGGAATCGAATGCTTTTTGTATTATTCAAATCGGTTGATCCAAACGCCCGAAATCGTGGACGAAAAGTTTGAAGCCGATTGGCGTATAAATAAATAAATAAATAAATAAATAAAAATTGCATCTATTCGCACAAACACCATGTTTTTTTCTAAGGAATGCCAAAATGTTCAGAAATCTTCGAAGATATGCAAAAAAATTCATTTTTTTATTCGATTTTTGGACGAATACTATAAATTACCCTACCGAAAGTTATAAAAGCAAACTCAAAGTAAAATCTAATATTGTCGCATAATCCTTAATGAAGAGAATTCTGTTACATTACCCTTCTTAATTATTTTCCGGAAACTATTAATTGTTTTCATAGTCTCTTATAGAGTGATTCAAAATTAATAATTATCAATATATTTTATCAAAAATTACATAAATATTTTGATATTTATTTATCTAAGAAATTTTAATTGAATTAAGTTAATTTGAATACAAATAAATCTCATTTATTGATGTTTAATATTTAAATCAATATTTTTTGCTTATTCCTATCTAAAGCTCTTAGTAAAAGAAAAAACTAAGGAAATGACAGTGACATTACAGAAATCTATCCATTGTCCGTTTACTGTAAAGAAATATGTAAAATAAAACACCTAGAAGCAAAATGTGGCATTTAATGAAGTCCATTTGTGTGACGATCACTTGGATGTAAAAACTCGTGCGGCGACATTGCATCCGGATACTGTTTTTAACCGATTGACAAAAAACAACTTAAATACAAATATGTTGTTCTGTTTCGGCATATAACTTCACATTCTTTCTATTCTTTCACTTTTCCGTTCTTTGTTGAAATTTCTTTCTAAAAACTGTAAAAATATTACTTTTTTTTATAAAGTTCATTACTGATTAGGTGCGTGAGAAAATAACGGAGTACAATGTAAAACCTCAGAATTGTAAATGTCAACATTTACCTACTTATGTAGATCGAGATAAGTTTATTATTATATTATTTATTTAGAATGATATAAATACCATTCAATTTGCAATGATTGGGAGAAGAGGTGATTAGTGAATAGTTTTGGTCCGGCCATTTCGAAGATACAGAGCTAAATATGCAAAAAATAGCAGTTTTTGAGAGAACTAACCGTCCGATTTGAATGATTCAAGAAACTTTTCGCTTGTTTTAACAAAGTAATAGCTTTTGGAAAAAGAAATTCTGTTTCAGTTTGTTTCTTTCAAATTTTTTTTTATGAATTTTTTTTTTGTATATCGAAAATAGTTCACATTTTATTTTCAATTATGACTAAAGTTCTAATATACTTTAAACAATTAATTTTAACATTTAAATAATTAATTTTAACTTTGTTAGTTTAGATCGCGTCTAGAACATACTGAAAAATTTCTCTGTGACTTTATTATCTTAGCGAATATTTGATTGATGAAATATTATTGGGAATATTTGGTCGAATTAAACAATCTTTGATAAAAACTAATGAGAACAATTCACAACAAATATCATTAATTGCAAAACGCAAAAATCAACATTTATAAACATGTAAAAATCAAATATATTTTTATAATTAACTATTCATTGAAATAACTCTATTGAATAAATTGAAGTACAGGAAGAATTATTTAATCCGGAATCATTTAGTAAGTTTTCTATGATAAGTAAAGTATTATAAAGCCCCTAAATTATAGAGTTGATATTTAATACTACCAATTATAAATATATTGAACTACTAAATCATAAAACTTATAAATTTTATTATTTATATTAAAAATTAACTAATGCCACCATTGTACTGGTCTAATAGATAATATTTTACATCTCATTTGAATATTAGTAGAGACATTTGATAAATAAGTACCGTTTTTATCTATAACTTAATTCTTATAAATTTACATTAAATACATGTTATAGAATAGAATTAGGATTCTTGGTCACTACTTTGATATAGGAACGATCACGATTAAATTAATAATACAATTCTTTCTTATTAAGATTATTTGCTTTAAAGCTTCATAAAATTAATTCTTCATTCTTGTTTATTTTACATAAATTTTGATATATATATTTTGATATTTTTACAGCAATTTCAATGAAATATAGTCAAAACGTTTACTATTTAAAAAATTAGGCAAAAAATTTCATTGAAAAGCGAATTTGGCACTAAAATTAATTAGTTGAACCTGAATAGCAAACAAATAACAAAAATTTATTATCACATATAAATTATATTACATATTTCACATTTATTCATGTAAATTTTGTATGGAACAAACGCACGATAGTTTATAAATAATAAAATGATTCACAATGATTTCAAAAGCCCATTTGTTGTAAATTTTGTAAATGACAACATATATGACTGGAATATGCCATATGAGTATTGTTTCAAGTACTAAAGAGATGACTTCACTTTTCAAACCTTGAAGAAGATACAAGGGAAAGTTTTGGTATATGTAAATTATTCAATGGAACAGCTTTTACTTATATTTACTTAATGTACATAGATTTTTATTCTTATTAAGTTCTTTGTAAAATATCATTCCTTACATTATTCTTGAACTACTTTTCAACTAAAATTAATGTTATAAACTAGCATCGGCCTATAATTTTACGATAATGGTATGAAAACGTATTTTTCTGCAATATTACAGCTTTATATCTTCTAATCTCTATATTCATACATTCAGCATCGTATTAGAATCGAATCCGAATCCTCTGATACCGCAATTAGTATTGTGGAGTTGGCTATATACCTGTGTTATGGGTTCGTTGACCCTGAGGTCGTCCTGGGACCCTATATTTTTTATTCCTTTCTTGAGAACCACCACTTTTAAAAGTCTGTTAGGATCAAAATCATTGATGGCCATGAACAATAACATTTTTTTGAGTCATGATTTAACTTTTGTGCTGATCGCATTCATGTAATTTTCTTGTCAACAGGGTAATTTTAATAATGAAATTGTCTGAAAAAAATTTACTCTTTGTTAAAGATAGAAGGCTGTTTTGTGTTTCATAATGTTTTAAGTATTACAGATGTGAAAGTTATATAAATGGAAACAAATTAGACTTTGATACAGACATCCAGCCAATTAAAAGAAAAAACTAACAACTCATTATAAGTGATTTTACAAAAAAAATGTAAAGTCTTTCATAAGTTTTTGGTTTTCTGTTGAATCTCTTTCAGTAGAAAATTATACAAATTATTTAAAAAATAAAACAAAAAACTACAAAAAATAATGAACAAATAGAATATATACCAATCAAATTTGTTAAATAAATTTATTCGAAACTCGTTTAAAAACTATTTTTTTTATAACGTTACATATATCTGGAAAGCAAAATATTGGTAATAGTATAAAATTATTTGTTCAAAGAGAAATAAATGAACAAAAATTAATTATCTATTTAATGTATGCGTAGTTATATGCATATAATTATTGCATTTATCATTTTTAAATATATTGAGAAAGATGAGAGATATTAAAATATGCTTCTAGATTCTAAAATGAAGAAAGTTCTTATTTATTTTCATGTTAGATTTATGATCTGTCACAAATTTAAGGAAATTGAAATTCTTAGTATTTTATGGTAATCTCTTCAAGCTTTCACTGTCTTCTAATTAAATATTTGAAATTTTTAATCATTTATTAATTCTTCTTTAAAAGTCTGTTAATTATGACTTGCTTAATTAATTTATTGCACAATAATATAATTGTAATTAAAACAAATTTACATTGAATATAATTGATTTATTTAACGTAGGATTGATAACTTTATGGAAAATTTGTAATCACATTTACATTTTCCAGAAATTATACTTCGTAAGCTATAATTATCAGCGATTTAGATTTTCAAATTCATAACTACGTGATTTTTTGAAAATGTACCAAATTACCAACGTACAATGGTATACATGTGTGTGATTACAATTATATATGTATTTTAGTGTTTATAATTATATAAATAACAGTATTCTATCGTTTTGACATTAGTGTTAACTTGAAACTACAGATGGCATTTATTTTTTTATTTTTGTATTTTATTTTTTACACTAGGGGGAAGTCCCGTAACGCCGGACGGCACCTAGTGCCGGACACTCTATTTAACACGTATTATTATTATTATTATTATTTTTTTTTTTATTCAACAATATATTTACAACTGTTCTACATAGACATTAAGTAAATCTTTTGGCAATTATATGTAAAAATGACATCGATATATAACACGTATTATTTAAGCAAGGATAAATCTTTTTATTTCAAAATACAAGTGAAAGGAGCAAGAGCACATTTGACACATGTGCAGACATTCCAAAGTGTGGAGATGGCTACACATGTGCCCATTGCAGGTTATTTTGAAATGTCCGGTACTAGCGGCTTTTTAAAATCATATTTTTTGTTACCAAAGTTTGATTGATAGTATTAATTATTTTTTAGTAAAAGTTGCGTTTTTGTTAATTTATCTAACATAAATCAGGTGTCCGGGACATTCGCCTATACTGATATGAAAACAAGTAACATTTTAAAAATAGATTATTTTTAATTTTTATATAAATTACAATCTGTCTATATAGAAAGACATTGAGTAATTAATTTGATAAACTAGTTGGTTTGGTATTTAGCCTTGAGGCAAGTTACATGAACTTCCCGATATGTGTAAATAATCGACTTAATCAAAAAAAAAGTGTAAATAATATACTTCATCAATCCTACTTTAAAAAAAACGATAATAATTTTAGCAAAGTTTGACGAATTTTTAAAATTAAACTACTTGTCGTAAGGCCGTAATATTACAGTAAGTACTATAAGACCATGATGTATATCACCAAAAAAAAGTTCCATGAAAATGGGCTTAAATTTTTTTTTCAACAGTTCATTACAAGAAAACGGCTCGGTAAATTTTCACCTAAAATTAATCAGTACCATTCCCAACTAATATCTTTCGAACAGTTTTTGATTTTTTAAAATCGTTTTGGTAGAATGAGCTTAAATAAGGACGAAAAGTTTGACACTATTTTTCAAATTGCAAAGAAACGGCTTGGCAGATCTGATGATGAAGCAGAACTGACAAATGATAGTCCTCACTGAAATACATCAAATGGCTTTTAAATTTTTAAAATCGGTTCAGGCGTTTTTGAGAAAACGTCGATCAAAAGTCTAATTTTGACAAATGCCAAAAAAACGATACCAATTTTTGCAAACTTTATGGTATCTACCGTCAAAAAAATAATCATAAAAATCGTCGAATTTTTTTTTTTAACTTTATTACACAAAAAACGGCCCGGCCGATCTCTACCAAAAACTAATCAGCACGATTCCCGACCAATATCTTTCGAACGGTTTTTGAATTTTCAAAATCGATTCAGAATTGCGGGCTAAAACGTAGACGAAAATTTTTTCACTTTTCTGCGATTTATAAAGAAGCGGCTTGGCCGATTGTCGCACAAAACTGACAAACAATAGTTCTCGTCGAGATACATCGAATGGCTTTTAAATTTTTGAAATCGGCCCAGCCGTTTTCGAGAAAACGTCGATTTACGGCAAAAAATCTGTTCACATACACACACCACACACACACACATACTTTTTCCAAATTTGGTCTCATTCGATTCAGAATGGCTTGAAACGTCGAGAAAACATAAAATTAGAGAATCGTCTTTTTTGATGAAAACATAAACTTCTTCTTCGGGAAGTTAATAACATTGAACTTTAAAAGGAAAACCCAGTGGTTTACCTTTTATTAATGTACTAAATTATATCTAGATCTAGTGTTTGTAAAAATAGAAAATGGGCTTTAAATTGTAAATATATTCGATAAAAAATCATTACTAATAATTCATTAGTGTTAGTCAAAATTCTTCGAAAAGAGATAAGCGAACCGTTGGGTTGCCATTTATAATGCCTCGCCATTGGAATTCATCACTATATGACTATGAAATTTTGCTTATCATTAATAAAATATAATAAACATAATAATACAAAAATAATACTATATTGTTTATTAAATTTATTATATAAAATTGTAGAGACAAACTCGTTTCTGTAACGGTTCATAAAAAATTTCGGTTAAATTTTTGTTACATTAATATTCTGGCCAAGCCTGCTAAAAGAGTTCGTTAAAAAATAAACAACGAGAACACGAAAAGAAAGACTCACTACAGCAAACAGATATTTGTACCTGGAAATGTGTTAAGTCGGGCCGTTTAAATCAGATGTAGAAAACAATTTGACAAAGCTTTATTAGAGATGTGTGAAAAGGTAGTTTGGTATTTTAAAAATTTTTCAATGGTTAAAAATCAATTTTGATTTCTCGGATACATAAATATAAATGTAGTAGATAGCATTAAGCACACTATCTTCTCAGGTAAACTTACTCT
>NW_020539662.1:0-28583 GCF_003426905.1 Ctenocephalides felis
AAACTCAGTTATGATGACAAAATCTTGGAACCTTCATCTGACTTTCTGATATCTGGGACAAGTCCTCCAATCTTCGACAAATTATTTATTGTTTAACATATATCACTGAATTTGTGAAGTTATATGATGGAAATGGAGACATGAGATGCAGCATGGATATTATAAAATAAAAAGTGAGGCTGATCTCGTACTCACTCCACGATATTCAAAACCGATATTAACAATTTGTGTTGACAACTACAAATATAGATAAAATTTTGGAGGATAATTAATTGTTTACTCATGCAATAAAATACATTTAACTAATTTTTAATATTCAACAGGCAACACATCATGAAATGCGTAAAATGTAATAGTATTGTCTTTGTTTTTGACAAATATTTCTGATTGGAAAACAACAGACACTCAAATACATATCAACAATACATACAATTAATATATTGATGTGGTAGTTTGAATGTAAAATTCTATAAATCAATTTAGTAATATAATTACAATCATTATATATAATAGTATAAGAACACATATTATGTCTTTGGTATATATAGGTAAAACAAAGTATTTTGTCTTATAATTATACATTCACATATTTCTACTTACCACAATATTTCATATACACACATATTGGGCGGCATAAGGTTTATTTTTGAGCGTACAAGATGCTGCACATTTTGTAGTAGGAAACGTTCCTATTTTTATGTTATTATATGTATTAGAAACAAAAATGCTTTACCGATATTTTCTGGTTCTTAATGCATTCCATTTTTAATATGATTTATTTTCCTTTTATGTTGTTGTTTGTGCCATGCAGACTCTAGTAGAATATTTTATTTTTAATATCTGAACGATTTATAAATACCATTTTACCAGCAAGTGCACTACTTTTATTTCAGTTTCATGTTTCACATGCTATAATATCATAAATTTTTTAAGTTACATATATCAGGTTATGTTTATCGAACAAAAAATATTAGGGTTACAATAAAAAGAACTTTTTCACGAAACTGCTGATCGGTATAGATTTTAAATTCACAGCAAGTTATATGAACTCTGTTTGAAGAGAGTGTACCAATTCAATGTAAGTTTCCTCTAATCAGGTTTTTTAAATCTTCAAATAGAGTTTAACAAATGCAAACAGGGACAAAACGAGACTGTAAAAAACTTTGCTTTTAGACTACAAATGAATGTTTTGTATTGTGTGATTTGCATAGCCCTACCTTCTAGTTTACCGCGTAAATAAATTTTAATAGTGCTTTATGCTCAGTTGGATCTATACTTTCAAAAACATAAGTACAAGTATGCAGAAATTCGTTTAATTTGTTCTGATTCGGCTCATCAAAGTTTAATAATATCCATGGCTCTTTGTAAGGATAAAACTGTTGCGGGAGCCATGTCCCACATGTTTTGATTGTTTAAATCAAAATGTAATGAAAGTAAAGATGAAAACTTAGGATTTGTACGGGATTGGGGAGTGACGTCTACTTCACTTTTAACAACTGCGCTAACCAAATCTAAATTACTACTGTCACCTGAATTAAATGAAACGCGGTTCTCAAATATGGACTTTGTTGATCTGCCAATAACACGTTCCTGCGGCAGTACAAAGTCGGTTGTAGCACGTATTTTCCACACCAATCAATCAACACTTAATTATAACACATGAATTAGTTACAAGCATAAAAATGTGCAAACTAAAAAAATTCTCTATTTTCTTCTAATTACATGTTCAGACATTGGTTTAATTCGTTGAATGATAATAAAATACAACAAATGTAAATCATACAACAAAGTCATATATTATTCTAACATCTGTAACAGCAACACCACGATAAGGCTTCTGAACTTGAATATAAAGTAATACAACATATAAAATATAATTTAAAATAAGTATAACTATTTACATCTAACATCCAAAGGCTATGAGTAACATTTTGGGGCAGAGCTTGATTCAATCACAATAATAATGACTGAGTATTCAAGCGAGGTATAAAGGAAATAAACTTTGCAAAATATAAGTGTTTCCTATCATTTGTCAGTCAATATCTTTGTGATTAAATCAAGTACTGGTTGAAAATATTGATTATAGCCTTCGGCTGTCAGATGCAAATAATCATATATCATTTCTCTTGCTATGACACCTTCTTCATTCACAATATTTTATGTATCTGCACTACATGAATATTTTTTCTATTGAAATTTAATTTGTTGAATTTAATTCAGTTTGGGAGCATGTTCGGTACAATTATGTGGGCTCTCGGAAGTAATTTTCCAATGAGGCATACACAATCAATAATTCCTTCATAAATATCATAGGGTTTTTCTGTGTTCTGTGTTGTTGGTTCCTATCAATATAACCACTATTTTAGTTTTCTGATTCGAAAATTCGCCATTTTTATACGATATAAAACATTTTCTACTTTATCGCCTCCAGTGCCGAAATTTTCAGCATGAAAAGGTTGAAACTTGGTCCAAATGGGATGCCTGACCTTCCTGCAATAAGGGAGGATCCAGTGAGAATAACATTGTGGTCAATTTTTGCCAATTTTAAATTATTTAAATGTTTTTGACGCCACGTTTTACTTGTTCAGTAGGAATGACGCATTTATTGATATTTTCAAACTTTCCAGACATCTTTTGTGGAAAGGGATATCTTTATCAGAATTCTGGTACAAACAGGCACAAATATCTAAATTATTATAGTTTCTTACAGAAACAACTGAATGTCTGCACAAACTTCTAAATTATTATAGTAGGTTACGGAAACTCGTGGATTCGTGTGAACTTTCAAAATAAAGCTTTGCTACTTTAATTCGGTCGTCATTTGGATTTTAGTTTTTTTGTGTCACCTTCTAGTAGTGTTGCCAACTCAATCATAGAGAGAAACTGCCTATGCCATAGACTTACTTACTAATAGGATTGTCTAGCAACTAGACTCTAGTGAACTGTGGACCGTAATAACAGAACACAACTTTCACTATGTTGACTGTCTAAATATTTTTTGAGAGCAATTCTAATCACTTTTTCAATTTTTCAATGCAATAATTAATGAATATTTGCACTATCGGTGGAAAATTGCAATGTTTCTACATAACCTCCAAACTCAACGAATTAAAAATGCAATTAAGGTTAAATTAATATTTATTTTTCATGAAGATAAAAATACCTAAGCATTTCGCGGTTATATTTTATATAATATAACATAAAATTTACAATTACAAAGATACAATAAACCTAACCTAACAAAACAAAACAATAAAAACCTAACTAATAATACAATAAAAACTAAGTTATCACCAACTAGAGCTTCCGACACTCGAATATCATTATAAATAATTTCGGCTACAATCTTTGAAATCATTATTGGTTTAAAAAATTAATAGAAATATTTCAAGCGAACAGTTTCATTATTTACTTATTTTATTATTGCAAGAACATCATTATTATCCTTTATCAATTGTACAAAACGCAGTATTGAAAATTTCTTCTTTCCTTTTAATAATGTTTCACATAATGACACGGTTGCAACTTTCGGGCGAGCAACCGGAGTTTTTTTAAAAAATGAAACTCATTATACCATCAATTTTACCAAGTATTTATTTACCAAACTCTGTTTCGTTGCCTTAGTTTCGAACAATAATCTAAAAAGATCGTCACAATTTTCTGTATTGTCCGCAACAACAAATTGCCAGGTAAAATTTCTGCGCAGGATAAATCCAGTTCCAGAATCCTTTTGCCATACGTAGATATTTTGCTGGAACCCGAGTTTTTTTTTAATGAAACTCATAATACCATCAATTTTACTAAGAATTTATTTACCAAACTCTGAGTAAGCATATAAGACTACTTCGTCCTTAGCATGACCATTTGGGAACTTCTGTGCAGGCAATATAGAATAAATTGAACCCGAATCAATAAATAATTGGATTGAATTTTTCTGTCTGCTATGTGTAAGCGGAGCTCAGAGTAAACAGAATTTATTTCACCATCAGTGCATGCTCTTATTAATGACGGTGAAGTCAGTTTTCCGGCCTGTTTAAAGATTTCAGCATGCAGGGTTCCACACACTTTGTGGATTTGTCATCGAATCTGTAGTGATAAAAACAAACTGCTCCTCGAGAGGGTGCCCTGGATCTATGTCTAGTACGAGTACTACTCCTTGGTCCTGATCGATTGTGTAATTTCTGCTGTTCATTCTTCTGCCTTTCAGTCTGTAACAATGCCCTTAGTTCCGTTATTTTCTGGACGCATGACATAAGCAGGGTTTCGCGGCGGTCCAGTTCAACTGAAGGCTTGTGTGCTGTGGACATGGCATATGATGTGGGTACTTATCTGAACTTCCCTTTGCAGCATTCTAGCTTTGCCATAGTCATCCATATAAATTATGTATTTAATTGATCATTACATATGATTATTTAAAATGTTAATTTGAACTCACCGCAAGAAACCACTATTTTTTTAATGGAAAATATGGGAAAGGGCTCCTAACCTCTTTTATTTTTTTCCACAGCTCTATGGCAAGCAATGTTGGGCTTGAATCGTGGCCAGAGAGCTGTATTATTTGAGAAGTTGGCATTATATGCATGACATTTTTAAATTCTACCATGTGATGTGGTGTTTCTTGCTTTCGTCATTTTACGCTTTTCAACAAAGTTACCCAAATATTTTTAAATTTGTGTTCATATTTTTTAACATCAATTTGAACTTTTAGTTCGATTTCACCATTTCGAGTCACCAATCACTATGCACTTTGTAGGTTAAATTTAGTGGCTCCAGTGGATAACGCTGTTGGAAATCACTGTGCACTTTGTAAGTTAGGTTAAGTGGCTCCAGAAGATTACGCTGTGTCGGAAATCACTGTGCATTTTTTTTGTTAATAATAGTTAATTGTAACTAGTTTTTCACTGGAGGTCGAATCCGGCTCGAAATGGACCAAAAAATGTAAAACGCCCGGCGCAATGTTTATTAACAATAATTAACTTCACTACACACGGACACTAGATATAGTTTGATACAAAAAGGCTATATGTTCGCGCCAGAATCCTGTAAGATGTCACCAGATGACATTTTTAAGAATCAGACAACACTTTTTCTCTGGCAATCCACGAAGATTTGGATGTAATAGCTGATCTGACGGGTGAACAAGCTCTCTCGTTGGCTGGTCACGTACACCGTTTTACTTGTACTTTCCATATGAGTTTTTTTGTGATATATTTCGATCATTAGTTATTACTTTATGAAATAAATACCTTTTTAATCAGTGCAAGTGTTACTTATTTGTGTTTGGAGTTCATTTCTTCCTCAGGATCCGAATTAAAAGCGAACTGAGATATCCGAACTTGAAGCCGCCATACGACTGGACCGCAGAGCACGTAGAGAACGTCAAATATTTTACTTAATATATTCAATTATATCAAATCCTCGGAATAGTTATTGAGTAAAATTCAATTAGCTATTCCGAAGGGGTCTAACTAACCCCCATCCGTAACACTATATCAGACCTTTTAAATAACTGAGTGAAAAATAATAACTAGTTCAGAATTTGTTTGTATAAATGTAATGTATTTAATGTTGGTAAATTGTATTAGATATTATCGGGTCAAGAGATACGTACAGAAAAAATAATTTCTTATAACTATCTTAGTACCTAGAGTAGGGTAGGAAATTATTTTATTACAGATTAGAGGGAGTTCAGTATATAGGTAGAGGAAAATGGATAAGTAAAATTTGAACAGAGTGTACTAACTTATTGGCACGCTGAGAGCTGATCCCGTAAAGAGACAGATTCTGGAACGGGGCTCTGGTTTTATACCCTAGAGGTCCGTCGAAGCCCAACCCTCGTTTCTCTGGGGATAATTGGTAGACATTCTCCCATCTCGTTCCATCTTCCCTGTTTGCGATGGTTTGTGCTTTTTCCTTATCTCGTCTTGGTCTTCGGTGGTCATGTTCTTTTCTGACTTGTACTTATACTTGGACATGACCCCGTCGCGATGATGCAATTTGTTTTAGTGTGCGCTCGTAATATCTTCTTTCTCTCATAACCGACGTGCTTGCCTGTTCTCGCGCACGTAGTCGAACTACCCTCAGTGCGCCTACAACTACTAGCGACAAGTGCATGTATACCGTTACTTGCCACGACACTGTGTACTTAACATGGGCCGCGCTGGGGTGTTTTTATCTAAATATTTATCACCCTACATGTGTGTGTTTTGTATGTCCGCATTTTTACGTTCACATTTTCGGGCGCACGGATCAACCGATTTGAATGGTTTAAAAAACATTCGACCCCTATTGATAGGGAGATATGCTGATTAGTTTTTGGCAAAGGCAGGTCCAGCCGTTACGGAGATATTGACCAAAGAGTGCAGAAAATACAAATCGAGTTTTTCTAAGAACGGAGTATCTGATTTGAATAATCTACAAAACATTAAATTTGTAATGATCGGGAGAAGAGTTGATTAGTTTTTGGAAAAGACAGGTCCCGCCATTTCGAAGATACCGAGCTGAATGTGCAAAAAATGGCAGTTTTTGAGTGAACCAAGCGTCCGATTTGAATGATCTAAAAAAACTTTCTGCTTGTATTGACAAAACAATAGCTTTTGAGGATAAAAAATCATTACATCTTTTTTTTATTTTCCATAAAATATTTTTGTAATTTTGGATTAAAAATTCAAAAATTACCCAGGCTAAGCACAGTCTAAGCGCCACTCTGGTACAAATGTTTACCCAAGTGAGTTTAGACTGTTTATGTACTGGAACACTTTTCCAATTTTGTGAAAACTATTGAAAAATGTGAAAATACCGCCAAGCTAAGCACAGTATAAGTGAAAATGTCGCACAGAATTATTTGCAAATGCGTTTAGACTGTTTATGTACTGGAGCACTTTTTCAATTTTGTGTAAATTTGCAACTATTTTTTTGAAATTGAATTCGAAATGAAATGACGATTGTTAATGTTCTGGAGATAAATTGATTTATGGTTTACATTTGATTTGCTCAGATATAACAAGATAGCAAAAATAATGAAAGTTACAGTATTTGTAATAATATATTTGAAAACGTTTAAAATTTCTCAAATATTTCATTACGGTACGGGAAATTCCAGCAATTTGCCTTAAGGCAACCGATTTGAATGGTTCAAAAAACATTCGATTCCTATTGATTGGGAAAAGAGCTGATTAGTTTTTGGCAAAGGCAGGTCCAGCCGTTTCGGAGATACGGCGCAAAGAGTGCAGAAAATAAAAATCGAATTTTTGAGAGAACGGAGTATCCGATTTGAGTGATCTAAAAAACATTCAATTAGTAATGATTGGGAGAAGTGTTTATTAGTTTTTGGCAAAGGCAGGCCCAGCCATTTCGAAGATACGGAGCTAAATATGTAAAAAATGGCAGTTGTTGAGAGAACTAAGCGTCCGATTTAAATGATTCAAAAACTTTCTGCTTGTCTTAACAAAATAATTGATTTTGAAAAAAAATTTTTTCAATTTTTTTTTTTTTTTTTAGTTTTTTGTATATCGAAAATATTTCAGATTTTATTTTTAATTCTGACTAAAGTTCTAATATACTTTAAACAAATGATTTCAACTTTGCAATTCAGTTTATATAATTCTTATAAATATTAGACAATGTTACAATATTTATAATAATCTATTTGAAAACATTCAGTATTCCTCGAACATTTCGTTACGGTACGGGAAGTTCCAGCAATTTGCCTTAAGGCACGATGCCATAATTGCCTCAAGACAGAATTCCACTTACAGCTAGTTATCTTTAATCTCAGCATGCACTGAAAATGGACTTCATCCGTTTTCTGATAAGATTTCATTTCTTTAATAGTTTCCAAATTTTTTACACACATATTATACCAATTGGTATTTGTTTTCATTGTTTTCATTTACTACTGAATTTTTATCTAGTTTGATTTGAATTTGCCTCTTCAATTAAATCTGCTATTAACTTTCTATTTATACTTTCCGATCTCTCATTTATTAAATTAGTACTAGTCATTATATTATTTTCATTGTGAATTCTATTTGTTTCACCATTTTTCCTATTAATTATTCCCGATTTATCACTAATATTAGTCGTATCATTAACCCAATGAATTTTGTCACCTTCTGCGACATAATATGTATTGTTATCCCACTCCAATTCACTTTCACTACTTGTATTTATATCAACATCAGATAAGGAATGTAACTCACCACCACCCGGGTCAGGTGGCTCGGTATCCATAACTCGTTATTAACTTCCCGAAGGAGAAGTTTATGTTTTCATCAAAAAATCCGATTCGCTAATTTTATGTTTTCTCGACGTTTCAAGCCATTCTGAATCGAATGAGACCAAATTTGGAAAAAGTATGTGTGTGTGGGTGTGTGTGTGTGTGTGTGTGTGTGTGTGTGTGTGTGTGTATGTGAACAGATTTTTTGCCGTAAATCGACGTTTTCTCGAAAACGGCTGGGTCGATTTCAAAAATTTAAAAGCCATTCGATGTATCTCGACGAGAACTATTGTTTGTAAGTTTTGTGCGACGATCGGCCAAGCCGTTTCTTTATAAATGGCAGAAAAGTGAAAAATTTTTCGTCAACGTTTTAGCCCGCAATTCTGAATCGATTTTGAAAATTCAAAAACCGTTCGAAAGATATTGGTTGGGAATCGTGCTGATTAGTTTTTGGTAGAGATCGGCCGGGCCGTTTTCTTGTAATAAAGTTTTAAAAAAAAAAAATTTCGACGATTTTTATGATTATTTTTTTGACGATAGATACCATAGTCTTCTAGATCATACTAAAATATTACGGCCCTACGACAACTGGTTCAGCTTTAAAAATTCGTCAAAGTTTGCAAAAATCAGTATGGTCTTTTTGGCATTTGTCAAAATTAGACTTTTGATCGACGTTTTCTCAAAAACGCCTGAACCGATTTTAGAAATTTAAAAACCATTTGATGTATTTCGGTGAGGACTATCGTTTGTCAGTTTTGTGCAACGATCTGACAAGCCGTTTCTTCTGTAATTCAAAAAAACTTTTCGTACACATTTAAGCTCATCCTACCGAACCGATTTTTAAAAAATCAAAAACTGTTCGAAAGATATTAGTTGGGAATGATACTGATTAATTTTAGGTGAAAATCTACCGAGCCGTTTTCTTGTAATTAACTGTTGAAAAAAAGTGTTAAATTTTCGTCGACATTTAAGCTCATCCTACCGAACCGATTTAAAAAATCAAAACTGTTCGAAAGATATTAGTTGGGAATGATACTGATTAATTTTAGGCGAAATCTACCGAGCCGTTTTCTTGTAATTAACTGTTGAAAAAAGTGTTAAATTTTCGTCGACATTTAAGCTCATCCTACCGAACCGATTTTAAAAAATCAAAAACTGTTCGAAAGATATTAGTTGGGAATGATACTGATTAATTTTAGGCGAAAATCTACCGAGCCGTTTTCTTGTAATTAACTCTTGAAAAAAAGTGTTAAATTTTCGTCGACATTTAAGCTCATCCTACCGAACCGATTTTAACAAATCAAAAACTGTTCGAAAGATATTAGTTGGGAATGATACTGATAATTTTAGTGAAAATCTACCGAGCCGTTTTCTTGTAATTAACTGTTGAAAAAAAATTTAAGCCGATTTTCATGGCACTTTTTTTGGCGATATACATCATGGTCTTATAGAACTTACTGTAATATTATGGCCTTACGACAAGTAGTTTAATTTTACAAATTCGTCAAAGTTTGCTAAAATTATTATCGTTTTTTCAAAGTAGGATTGGTAAAGAATATTATTTACACTTTTTTTTTATTAAGTCGATTATTTACACATATCGGGAAGTTCATGTAACTTGCCTCAAGGCTAAATACCAAACCAACTAGTTATTAATAGTTTTTATGTATACACAAGCACCGTAGGCGCTTTCAGATGCATCGGCAAATCCGTGTAATTCACAAATGATAGGATGGTGCAAATACATATGTCTATTAATATTGATGTTATTGATAAATTTTAAATTATTACAAAATTGTGACCATGTTTTGGTTATTTTTGATGGTACTTCTTCGTCCCATGATAATTTGCACTTCCATAACTCTTGCATGATTAATTTTGGAATTATAACTACTGGCGCTAACAGGCCTAATGGATCATAAATTTGAGCCGTAGTGGCTAATATTGTCCTCTTACTGATTTTATTTGTTTAAGTTATTGTATTAATATAAATTATTTTTATTTAATTTCATTATTAAGAATTATAATTGGAGCTTTAGGTGGATTAAATAATTCCTCTTTACAAAAAATTATTACTTATTCTTCAATTACACATATTGGCTGAATAATTATTGCTTTAATAAATAATGAAATAAATTTTTGATTTTATTTTTTTATTTACTTTATCATTTCTTTAATTATTACAATAAATTTTAATTTTTTAAAATTATTTTATATAAATCAAATATTATCTAATTCAATAAATTATATTACAAAAATTACCTTAATAATAATATTTTTATCAATAGGAGGTTTACCTCCATTTTTAGGATTTTTTCCTAAATGAATTATTATTGAATCTATAATTAATATAAATATAATTTTTTATTCTATCATTATAATTTTATGTACTTTATTATATTATTAACTTCCCGAAGGAGAAGTTTATGTTTTCATCAAAAAATCCGATTCGCTAATTTTATGTTTTCTCGACGTTTCAAGCCATTCTGAATCGAATGAGATCAAATTTGAAAAAGTATGTGTGTGTGGGTGTGTGTGTGTGTGTGTATGTGAACAGATTTTTTGCCGTAAATCGACGTTTTCTCGAAAACGGCTGGGTCGATTTCAAAAATTTAAAAGCCATTCGATGTATCTCGACGAGAACTATTGTTTGTCAGTTTTGTGCGACGATCGGCCAAGCCGTTTCTTTATAAATGGCAGAAAAGTGAAAAATTTTCGTCTACGTTTTAGCCCGCAATTCTGAATCAATTTTGAAAATTCAAAACCGTTCGAAAGATATTGGTTGGGAATCGTGCTGATTAGTTTTTGGTAGAGATCGGCCGGGCCGTTTTCTTGTAATAAAGTTTAAAAAAAAAAAATTCGACGATTTTTATGATTATTTTTTTGGCGATAGATACCATAGTCTTCTAGATCATACTAAAATATTACGGCCCTACGATGACTGGTTCAGCTTTAAAAATTCGTCAAAGTTTGCAAAAAGCAGTATGGTCTTTTTGGCATTTGTCAAAATAAGACTTTTGATCGACGTTTTCTCAAAAACGCCTGAACCGATTTTAGAAATTTAAAAGCCATTTGATGTATTTCGATGAGGACTATCGTTTGTCAGTTTTGTGCGACGATCGGCCAAGCCGTTTCTTTATAAATGGCAGAAAAGTGAAAAAATTTTCGTCTACGTTTTAGCCCGCAATTCTGAATCAATTTTGAAAATTCAAAAACCGTTCGAAAGATATTGGTTGGGAATCGTGCTGATTAGTTTTTGGTAGAGATCGGCCGGGCCGTTTTCTTGTAATAAAGTTTAAAAATAAAAATTCGACGATTTTTATGATTATTTTTTTGGCGATAGATACCATAGTCTTCTAGATCATACTAAAATATTACGGCCCTACGATGACTGGTTCAGCTTTAAAAATTCGTCAAGTTTGCAAAAGCAGTATGGTCTTTTTGGCATTTGTCAAAATAAGACTTTTGATCGACGTTTTCTCAAAACGCCTGAACCGATTTTAGAAATTTAAAAGCCATTTGATGTATTTCGATGAGGACTATCGTTTGTCAGTTTTGTGCAACGATCTGCCAAGCCGTTTCTTTTGTAATTTGAAAAAAACTTTTCGTCGACATTTAAGCTCATCCTACCGAACGATTTTAAAAAATCAAAAACTGTTCGAAAGATATTAGTTGGGAATGATACTGATTAATTTTAGGTGAAAATCTACCGAGCCGTTTTCTTGTAATTAACTGTTGAAAAAAAGTGTTAAATTTTCGTCGACATTTAAGCTCATCCTACCGAACCGATTTTAAACATCAAAAACTGTTCGAAAGATATCATTTGGGAATGATGCTGATAAATTTTAGGTGAAAATCTACCGAGCCGTTTTCTTGCAATTAACTGTTAAAAAAAAGTGTTAAATTTTCGTCGACATTTAAGCTCATCCTACCGAACCGATTTTAAACAATCAAAAACTGTTCGAAAGATATCATTTGGGAATGATGCTGATAAATTTTAGGTGAAAATCTACCGAGCCGTTTTCTTGTAATTAACTGTTGAAAAAAGTGTTAAATTTTCGTCGACATTTAAGCTCATCCTACCGAACCGATTTTAAAAAATCAAAAACTGTTCGAAAGATATCATTTGGGAATGATGCTGATTGATTTTAGGTGAAAATCTACCGAGCCGTTTTCTTGTAATTTATTGTTGAAAAAAATTTAAGCCGATTTTCATGGCACTTTTTTTGGCGATATACATCATGGTCTTATAGAACTTACTGTAATATTATGGCCTTACGACAAGTAGTTTAATTTTACAAATTCGTCAAAGTTTGCTAAAATTATTATCGTTTTTTTCAAAGCAGGATTGATAAAGAATATTATTTACACTTTTTTTTTATTAAGTCGATTATTTACACATATCGGGAAGTTCATGTAACTTGCCTCAAGGCTAAATACCAAACCAACTAGTATATTTATTAACTTCCCGAAGGAGAAGTTTATGTTTTCATCAAAAAATCCGAATCGCTAATTTTATGTTTTCTGGACGTTTCAAGCCATTCTGAATCGAATGAGACCAAATTTGGAAAAAGTATGTGTGTGTGTGTGTGTGAGTGTTGTGTGTGTGTGTGTGTGTGTGTGTGTGTGTGAACAGATTTTTTGCCGTAAATCGACGTTTTCTCCAAAAACGGCTGGACCGATTTCAAAAATTTAAAAAGCCATTTGATGTATCTCGATGAGGACTATCGTCTCTGAGTTTTGTGCGGCGATCGGCCGGGCCGTTTCTTTGTAAATTGCAGAAAGTGAAAAATTTTCGTCCACGTTTAGCCCGCAATTCTGAATCGATTCTGAAAATTCAAAAACCGTTCGATAGATATTGGTTGGGAATCGTGCTGATTAGTTTTTGGTAAGATCGGCCGGGCCGTTTTCTTGTAATAAAGTTTTTAAAAAAAAATTTCGACGATTTTTGATTATTTTTTTGACGATAGATACCATAGTTTTTCTAGGTCATACTAAAATATTACGGCCCTACGACAACTGGTTTAGCTTTAAAAATTCGTCAAAGTTTGCAAAAATCAGTATGGTCTTTTTTGGCATTTGTCAAAATTAGACTTTTGGTCGACGTTTTCTCAAAAACGCCTGAACCGATTTTAGAAATTTAAAAGCTATTTGATGTATTTCGGTGAGGACTATCGTTTGTCAGTTTTGTGCAACGATCTGCCAAGCCGATTCTTTGTAATTTGAAAAAAAGTGTTAAACTTTTCGTCCACATTTAAGCTCATCCTACCGAACCGATTTTAAAAAATCAAAAACTGTTCGAAAGATATTAGTTGGGAATGATGCTGATTAATTTTAGGTGAAAATCTACCGAGCCGTTTTCTTGTAATTAACTGTTGAAAAAAAGTGTTAAATTTTCGTCCACATTCAAGCTCATCCTACCGAACCGATTTTAAAAAAATCAAAAACTGTTCGAAAGATATCATTTGGGAATGATGCTGATTAATTTTAGGTGAAAATCTACCGAGCCGTTTTCTTGTAATTAACTGTTGAAAAAAAGTGTTAAATTTTCGTCCACATTTAAGCTCATCCTACCGAACCGATTTTGAAAAATCAAAAACTGTTCCAAAGATATCATTTGGGAATGATGCTGATTAATTTTAGGTGAAAATCTACCGAGCCGTTTTCTTGTAATTAAATGTTGAAAAAAAGTGTTAAATTTTCGTCCACATTCAAGCTCATCCTACCGAACCGATTTTAAAAAATCAAAAACTGTTCGAAAGATATCATTTGGGAATGATGCTGATTAATTTTAGGTGAAAATCTACCGAGCCGTTTTCTTGTAATTAACTGTTGAAAAAAGTGTTAAATTTTCGTCCACATTTAAGCTCATCCTACCGAACCGATTTTGAAAAATCAAAAACTGTTCCAAAGATATCATTTGGGAATGATGCTGATTAATTTTAGGTGAAAATCTACCGAGCCGTTTTCTTGTAATTAAATGTTGAAAAAAAGTGTTAAATTTTCGTCCACATTTAAGCTCATCCTACCGAACCGATTTTGAAAAATCAAAAACTGTTCGAAAGATATCATTTGGGAATGATGCTGATTAATTTTAGGTGAAAATCTACCGAGCCGTTTTCTTGTAATTAAATGTTGAAAAAAAGTGTTAAATTTTCGTCCACATTTAAGCTCATCCTACCGAACCGATTTTAAAAAATCAAAAACTGTTCGAAAGATATTAGTTAGGAATGGTACTGATTAATTTTAGGTGAAAATCTACCGAGCCGTTTTCTTGTAATTAACTGTTGAAAAAAAGTGTTAAATTTTCGTCCACATTTAAGCTCATCCTACCGAACCGATTTTGAAAAATCAAAAACTGTTCGAAAAATATTAGTTAGGAATGGTACTGATTAATTTTAGGTGAAAATCTACCGAGCCGTTTTCTTGTAATTAACTGTTGAAAAAAAGTGTTAAATTTTCGTCCACATTTAAGCTCATCCTACCGAACCGATTTTGAAAAATCAAAAACTGTTCGAAAGATATTAGTTAGGAATGGTACTGATTAATTTTAAGTGAAAATCTACCGACCCGTTTTCTTGTAATTAGCTGTTGAAAAAAAGTGTTAAATTTTCGTCCACATTTAAGCTCATCCTACCGAACCGATTTTGAAAAATCGAAAACTGTTCGAAAGATATTAGTTAGGAATGGTACTGATTAATTTTAGGTGAAAATCTACCGAGCCGTTTTCTTGTAATTAACTGTTGAAAAAAAGTGTTAAATTTTCGTCCACATTTAAGCTCATCCTACCGAACCGATTTTGAAAAATCAAAAACATATGAAGCCTCTGCCTAGAAAATATACTTCGTCTCCAAGGTCGTGAAATGACCAAGAAATTCTTTACTTTAATCAAGTTATAATAATTATCATCGTTTTCTACAATTTGGAAAAATAATCGTATGCGTCGATACAATTTTGTCACAATGAGAACCACTTATGTATTCAGATTATTATATTAAAAATAATAAAAAAGAATAAAAAATATTTTTTTTATAATCAATGATAGTGATAAATATAAATTTCTTAATAATTATAAAATAAAAAAATATTGTTAAAGGCAGATCAAGTTGCTTATTCTAAAATTGGATCGATTAAGTATATTATTTACACATTTCGGGAAGTTCATGCAACTTGCCTTCAGGCTAAATGCACCTTCAACTAGTTATTTCTTTTATTCACTAGACAAGAAAAGACAAAAGTATTTATTGAAATATTTAGAATACATGTTACATTGCTACGTTTTGTACATATTTGTCTAGTGGGTACTTTATGTAACATGTATGATTTTAATATATATGATGAATATTGATTACAATGTGTATACAATATGATTGTATGTGTGTACTAAAAAGAGAAAAATAAACTGTCTCCCTAAAAAATACAATTTCTTTATATATTAATAAATATATATTTTGTTAACTCCCCTTAAGAGAGAGAGGAGTCACATAAATAATATGTTCCTCATTTAGCCGCTATGGGTCGATCAGTATATAGTTTGGCATGGCTTAATTGCCATACCAAATTACGTCTCTAGTATATTGGCCGAGACCCGCGATGTTGGTATTAGCATGATCTCCACATTTTTGATAAAAATTTTCGGGGAGATTTTTTATATGGTCGAGTGTTGTCGGTACGTCAGTCTGTTTATGAATGTATTTTGTAGAGTAGTAATATCTAGTCAGTGGATCCCTTATTTTGTTAAGTACTAGTCGTAGTGTCTTATTTTGTAATGTAGTGTCTGTAGTTTCCGTAAGTTTATCTTAGTCGTCGCGTTGCATGCTGGAGTGGCGTATGTCAGTTACGGTCTTATTAGTGTCAAGTAGAGTGTCCGCTTGTTCTTTACGCTTAGCGAGCTGTTGTGGTTCAAGAGAGGTCTCAGTAGATTTAACATCGCGTAAGCCAGTCCAATTTTCCTATTAATATGTTTTGTGAAGCTGAGTCTATGGTCCAGGGTCACACCAAGGTATTTAACATCCTTGGACCACTCAACTTCACAGTCCAATACTTTTATTTTGTCCCATTCAGTCAGTCTAGTCGTGGCATTTCGGCTCTTTGTAAATAAAATTGCCTCTTTTTTTGCGGATTGATCCTGATCTACCATTTGTCACTATATTGGGTTAGCTTGTCTATATGTGTCTGTATCTTTGTAGTCAGTAGCGTAGGTTATCGTGATGATTTCTATATGGCAGTATCGTCAGCAAACGTCAGTAACGTTGTGTCGGCGTCAGTGGGTATGTCGTGGATGTAGACGTTAAACAACCGCCGTCACTTGTTCAACCGTCGAAAGCCCGTTGTCTACTTGTGAAGTTGCGGTCTGAGAGGTATGAGTGTAATGTTCTTATAATGTACGGCGGAAAGTTGAGTTGGATGAGTTTATAAATAAGTCCGGCCATCCAGATTGTTTCAAACGCCTTCTCAAAGTCGAATAACATCAATCCGGTATAGTTTCGTCTGTTAAAATTGAGAACTGTATTTTCTATGAGTTGTGTCAGTGGGTGTAGTGTGGAGTGTCGTTCTTTGAAACCGTATTGTGTGTCACTTATGATTTTGTTGTGTCTTATGTGTTCGTTCAGTCTTTTGAGTAGTACTTTTTCGGCTAACTTACTCATTGTGTTGAGGAGGCTGATCGGTCTATAGTTCTGTGGTATGTCGGGCTGTTTCCTTGGCTTCACTATTGGAAATATGGTGGATGTTTTCCAAGAAGCAGGAAAGCAGCCTTTCGTCATTGATCTATTTATTATGAGGGTAAGTTAAATGTAGGCGTTCGTCGGCAGTTGTTTAAGTATTATGTTTTGTAGTCCGTCCGCCCCTGGTACTTTCCTGTTCGGTAATTTTTTAACTATTGTTTTTATTTTGGAAACTATGGCAGGGTCTATTCGTTAGTCTTTGTCCCTGTGAAGGTCATTGAAGTCTTGAATTGTATCGTGTACGTCTTGTTTCAGGTCCGCGTTTGACATATTGGCATTTTGTCTGCTGGTGTCGTTGCGTAATTGTTGTCAGTTAATTTGAGTGGAGGTATGGATGTTGGTTTCCGCGTCAGTCTTTTTGCTGTTTGCCAAATTTTGTTTGGGTCAGTATTTATGTTCTCGAGTCTTTTGGTCCAAGTATTGTTTCGGTGGTCATGTATTTCATTGGAAATAATTTTTGTCAGTCTGTTCGCATGTTCCTTGAGTAGTCTGCCACCGGTACGTTGCCACAGTTTCTTCGTATGATTTTTAAGTTTTATTTTCAATAAAATATGTTCTGGCAAGTCGTTGGCTGGTGGTGCTCTTGAGTCTAGTGTCGGTATAGTCTGTTGTACTGCGTCTGTGATTGTCAGTGTAAGGTGTGTTACAGCCTCCTCAATGTCAATGTTGGTATCGATTGGCATTATGTGTCGTGTGTTGTCTGTGATGATGTCTCTGATAGAATGGCCTGTTGGCTCTGCAGTAATCTAAAAATTTGCGCTTGGGAATCTGGACGACGTTTACTCTGTCTGAAAAGGTCATGAAAACTGGATTATGGTCGGAGTTAAAAAGTGTTCTTGTGATGGTTTCGGATGTTACGTTTAGATTTTTTGTCAATGTCAAATCGATCGTGATGTGATGGTGTGTCTGTACGTGTAGTGGCATATTTTGTCGGCGTGTCAGGATAGTGTAGTTGTGCGTCCGTGGTGTTGTGTTCGGTCAGGTATTCGTAAAGTCTGTTTCCGTTTGCGTTGTTGAAGTTACATTCCCAAGATGTATGTTGTGCGTTAAAGTCTCCTGCCATAAGAACAAATCTGTTCGAGTCCAGTAGTCTTTGTAAGTCTGTATGTAGCAGCCCGCTTGCCGGGATGATGATGTAAATCAATATTATAATTACTTTTTGACCTTTTGTATACATTAATAGCTGTTATTTTAGAACCGCCCGCTGTTAGGTTTGGCAATTGCTCATGTTTAATGCTAGACTTGGTCAAAATTGCAGTGCCGCCCCATCCCTATTATACCAATTGGTATTTGTTTTCATTGTTTTCATTTACTACTGAATTTTTATCTAGTTTGATTTGAATTTGCCTCTTCAATTAAATCTGCTATTAACTTTCTATTTATACTTTCCGATCTCTCATTTATTAAATTAGTACTAGTCATTATATTATTTTCATTGTGAATTCTATTTGTTTCACCATTTTTCCTATTAATTATTCCCGATTTATCACTAATATTAGTCGTATCATTAACCCAATGAATTTTGTCACCTTCTGCGACATAATATGTATTGTTATCCCACTCCAATTCACTTTCACTACTTGTATTTATATCAACATCAGATAAGGAATGTGACTCACCACCACCCGGGTCAGGTGGCTCGGTATCCATAACTCGTTATTATTTCTTTTATTCACTAGACAAGAAAAGACAAAAGTATTTATTGAAATATTTAGAATACATGTTACATTGTTACGTTTTGTACATATTTGTCTAGTGGGTACTTTATATAACATGTATGATTTTAATATATATGATGAATAGCCCGCTTGCCGGGATGATGATGTAAATCAATATTATAATTACTTTTTGACCTTTTGTATACATTAATAGCTGTTATTTTAGAACCGCCCGCTGTCAGGTTTGGCAATTGCTCATGTTTAATGCTAGACTTGGTCAAAATCGCAGTGCCGCCCCATCCGCGTGCGCCCGTCTGTCTGTCGTTTCTGTGGTGTAGGCTCAACCGGTGAAAGTGAGTACTGGAACGGGGAGTTGAGGATACGCTGATTTGGCATTTGGGCCAATGCTGGTGGTGTTTAAAGATGACGAAAAGCTCCTCGTCAGCGGCACTGGTGTTGGTGCTGGCCTGTAAGTCTGTCTTCTTCTGAGAGCGTCACTTTCCTTCTTCTCCTTGTAGTTAATAAGAACGCTGTATTTGGAGTAATTTGCCGGGTGTTCGTTCTTGCAATTGACACATATCGATGCCTCATGTGGTAGTTTCTGGCACGCGCCTGGTGCAAGCACATTGAGGCACTTTATACACCTGTAATTTAGGTCGCAGGTGTACGATGTATGGCCGAAGTTCAAGCATTTGTGGCACTGCAACACTCTGTTCTGTGGTCTATAGGTCTCCCAGGAGAAGATGTGTCCACCAATGTTGGCTTCAACTCCGCCATATCCTGGTCTTTGTCGATTAAAATTATGTATACTGGCAGTTTATGTTGGCTACCGTCCGACTGTTTTCGTGTTACTTGCACCACTTGCTTTACTTTAGCTTCTTTCAGCTGTAGTTCTTTGCAGACTTCTGTCTCAGTTATAGATGGATGGAGTCCTGTAATTGTAATTTTTGTCCCTAGATTTTGTTTTATGGAGTAAGTGTAGAAGGAGTAATTACATTCGTGCAGTATGCTATTGATTTGTTTGTAGTCAGTAATCGAATCAGTGAAGATTTTATGTAAATTATTTTTCAGGAACTGATATCTGAAATTGATTTTGGTCGTATCGCGGATATGGCGGATGGTCTTCAGCTCTAATTCAGCTTTCACAATGATAGGCGGAATTTTTTCTTCCTTCATATCGATTATCTTCAATGGTGCTGCCTGTACGCCCGAAGTGGATGGCTGCGATCCGACATTGATTTTCTCGAGCTCCTTGTTTTTAGCTTTCTTCCGCCGTTTGATCTTCTTATATTCCTCAAGCTCCCTGTCTGTTTCCATATCAGTCCGATCAGATAGCGCATTGTATTTATTTTTGAGGGTCTCGCTCGTTAATACTTCCATTTTGGGAATATTCTTAGATTCTTCAATACACTCAGCACTGATTTTAAGAAAGTTAATCTAAAGACTTTAGAAAAAAATCACTTTTATATCATTGCTTATCTTCTAGCCATTACCAACACCAATCCGGTGTTTGGAAAGAAGAGTCAGCAGAAGGCACATTCACCTTATAATTTTGACAGATATCAAGATATTTAATATGTTGAGAGAATGACTGAGAGATTGCTTTTAAAAAGCACGATTTAAAATCGATGTCGGGTGAATTCCAGACTTTATACTTTAGATCTACTAGGAACGAGCCTAGTTTTAATCTAATCTCAATCCCCTACAAATTTAGACCTAGTGTATAAACCCGGCCTCCATTCTTTTATTCACTACAATCAAAATAATACTTTTAAATAAATATTTTAAACGATGTGATCGCTTCGGTTACCGAAACTCGACTGCATGTGACATCATATCAAATTCTTTCTTGAAATTAATATTTATTAGACCCGCTTGTTTATGTTTTTCTGTATTATAGAAAGCTACTAAATTTCTAACTGTTGTAAAATTATTGATAATATTTCTGTCATCTATACAACAGGTTTGAGCTTCATTTATGACGTTTTGTATACTGTTTTTTTTTTTAATTCTTATCGCTAAGATTTTTGAAAACAATTTAAGATCACAATTTAGGAGTCTTATTGGTCTGTAATCATCTGTATATTTTGGATTTTTTACTTCAGGTTTTAGGATGATTATTACTGTAAACTCTTTATTTATATATTCCGGATTACTTATAAATTCATTGAACGTTTTTACAAGAAGAGGTGTTGAAATTTGTTCATATTTTTTATAAAATTCGTATGGAATTCCATCTAAACCGAGGGTCCTATTATCTTTTGCAGATTTTATTGCTTTTTTTACTTCTTCTGTAATCTCATTTCTTAGCTTCTCATTGAAAATAATATTAATATTTTTATTGTATTTTTCAAGCATGTTTTTCTATGTTTGGTATTGATTCTTTTTTATAGAAACATTTATATGATAATTCCATTTCTTTCTAATATCTTTATTGTTTTGTAATAAGTTGTTTTTCGAGTTATACATCGATTTAATATATTTATTTTCTTCATTTTTCTTTTCTTTCGTTATTTCGTATATTGTTAAATTATCGTTTATCTTCTGCTATTGTTTGTGTTTTTGATCTTATTTTGATAGCTTCATTTTTTAAATTATGTAATTTTCTAATCGTCGCTTTTATTTCCTTAATTATTTCCTATATACCTCCGGTTTCTTTGTGAATTGAGACAGCCTCATTCAATACTTGCTCAAAATAACTGATTGTATTATTGAAATCTGTGGCGTTTTGTATCGAAATACCTTCTGCTATATATTTAATTTTGGGTTTTGCTCTTTTTGCCACCATTCTATTAATTTGGTAGGCGGACATTTTCTATAAATTTATTATCGAATTTCTCTGATTTTAATATTTTGTAGTTCATTTTCCAATAGCTTTTCCCTAATAAGGGTATTGTTTAAGATGCTTTTATTGTCAGAATTACGGCGTTATGGTCCAAAAAAGCTATCGGTACTATTTTGCAGTCTATAATTTTTTTATTTATATTTGAATCTACATAGAACCGGTCCAATCTAGATGCAGAATCGCCTGTATCCTGATTCATTCTTATGTTAGTTTAAGCTGATTCACTAATCTTTTTAAGGCCGCACTATTATTTGCTCGGCCTTTTTGGTCTTTTGCGTTAATAACACAGTTAAAATCGTCTGCTATAATTATATTAGGTGTATTATTTCTAAATACACTGCCTATTTCTTCTTCAAATAATTTTTCTCTTTTGGATCTAAATCCATTCGCAGCATGTGCATAGACATTGATGAAATTTATTTCATCTATTTTTACTCCTATGATTCTGGAATTTTCATGTAATAGCATATTTTTAAATTCTATACCAGGCCTTATCAATATTGCTGTTTCTCTTTGATTCTCATTTAAATTTATAATACTTTCATATGGCTTAAAAAATTAAAATCGTCTTCATTTATCTCATGTAACATAATGTCTAAATCATATTCTCTTATGATTTTTTTTAATAAAATTTTTGTTCTTAAACTCCTTATACCATTTATAATTATTGTTGCTAAGTTCCTAATTTTGTTATTATCCATGTTTATTAAAGAATATTTTTGTTGTTTTTTATTAATATAGTTTATAATTTTGTTATTTGTTTGTTAAAATCTTCTTCGTTTTTTTTCATCATATTCTTTATTTGACTTTAACGATTCATCTTGTTCAATTATCATTTTCTCATTGTGTTCATTTGACAAGACATCAGATGACAAACTTGATGCTTTTATATCAAATCTGCTAATGATTTGATTAATTACTTCATTTTTGGAGTAGAAGTTTTTATTGTTTTGTTTCTTTTTGGTGTTATTTCTATTTCATTGTTACGTATGTTTTTTCTTCTTATCTATTTTTATCGATTTTTTTTATTTTATTTGCCGTTTTAACATTACTTCTTTTATTTACAATCATTTTATTTTCTTCTTTTTTATTATTATTGTTTTCTTCATTTTTTTATGATCATTTTGTTTGATTTTGTTTTCGTCTTTTTGGTATACAGTTTCCTCTATTATATTATCTTCTTTATTATATATTGCAGGATTAATTTTTTCAACATATTTTAGTCTTTTATTTATTCTCGTATTTACTGTGCTATCTTTTTTCATATGATTTATTTCCCCGCATTTAAAACATTTTCTTTGCTGTCCTTTTATAATTATTGTTGTATTTCTATATTAATTTTAATGCTATCAGGTATTTCTTTTGTTAGTTTCATAAGGAATGTTCTGTTTCTCCTGTAACAGTTAATTATGTTTTCTCTAGACCACATATCTTCCTGATATTTTAAAACTCTCCCACATAATTTTGTGACATAATTTTTGTAATATATTCTTCTGAAATCTCCTACTGAACGTTTAGAAGTTTAATCCATTTCGGAGGTTTTTCCGGTTCACTAAATTCTACTTCGTAACTTTGATTGTTTTCATCTTTGTACTTAATATTAGCTTCGTATTTATTTTTAATTTTACTTATAATTTCCGCATTTTTGAATCTGACATTTAATATTTTACTTTCCATGGCAGTTCCATGAATGCAATTTATATCTTCGAATATACCTTCAAGGATTTTTCTTAACCATATATGTACTTTTAATGAAGCAATTGCTCCTTCTATTACTTTAAGATTACAAAGGAGTGTATTAACTCTTTGGCGACGGCTGACCACCTGAGTGGGCAAACATCTGTGTGAGACACAGGCTATTTTATGAACTCACACGACTCAGTTTGTAATGTAATAAATTACATATAGCAGTGATAAACAGTGTTGTATTTTGAAAATAATTTTAAGTTATTTTAGTAGTATTTTTAGCCTTTTTCTTTGCTATATGGTCTTTTTTTTTAATATTTAAAACGACCGAGCGCTTTCAAATATGGCAAAACGACTGGTAAATTTAGTGAATTAAGCAGTAGTGAAGATGAGTTTCAAGTAGACATTCATACAGACAAATTTTACGAAATTACTATTCGCCCCAAAGATAGTGATAAATGTGATGATGATATTATCCAATCAACAAAAAGAAGAAGAAGTTCGACAAATTAAATGAAGAGTGTAAAGATATTATCGAATGTGCCGATTTTCCTTCACTAATCGAGTTTGACATACATCAGCAAACACCCCGACTACAGATACCAAGCAATATAAGACATCCAATAGATTATTTTACTTTATATTGTACAAATGAATTATTAGACAATATAATAGAAAAACAAACCATTATGGCAGCAAAAAAAATGAACAAATATACTGACTTATCAGTGGCATAATCTAAATGCGAGAGAAAGAAAAAGCGATTTTATTGTCTGTTCTGACAAAAAGCACCAGAAGGAAGGCGGCGAACAACATTTTATTGTAAAACATGTCAAAATCAACCAGCCATGCATTTTGGAAATTGTTTTGAACGTCACCATTCCTTATAAAATGATCAAAAATAAATTAATATTATAAATGTATGTCCTTCAATGACCACAAATTTTTATCAAACAAATTGCATAACATACACAATGATATCAAGTTTACGGTACTGTAGATTGTTGTGAAATCGGTGCCGTCCCGTAAGGGTTAATTTGCTTAATACTCTCCATTTTGTAACATATATTGCACTTATACACAATACAATAATTATTAAATATTTTTATTATTGCTCTTATGTAATCTGATGTGTTCACAACGAAGGTCTATTCAGAACTGTGTCCCACATTCGGTCTTCTTTTAACGCCCGCGATAGGAACAATTTGTCATTTGTTTTTATACTCAGTTCTCGTTGAACCCTCGTAACGAACGGATGTGCTGTGAGAGCGCTCGCGTCGAAATTAAACGCGCAAGTAATCCGTAATCATAGGTTAAACATTACTGTGAAAGTGAAATTAATCCACAAAAGTGATCACAATATAAATATTTTTTTAAGTGTATCCCCATATGGGGGTACGTTAAGTGATATTATAGTTTCCATTTATGAAAACACTTCAAGAGAATAATAATATGCCAAGTTCAAACTGCGAATTCGATAAAGGCCAATTAAAAAACAAAATACAATCTAACACAATGTCAACTAATTTGAATTCAGAGGAGACCGAAATAACAATGGAAGAAGGCGATATTTCTTGGCAAATAGCTTCAAAATCGAAAAAAAGAAAAACACAAGATCCTAGAACTCCTATAGAACTAAGGAATAGATTCATTGTAATGGAAAACACGTCGAATGAACCCGAAAAAATTATCAAACCTCCGCCGATCTTTGTTTCAAACGTTTCTGATATAAACGACATGTTCAACGACATAAAAAAGTGTTAAACAAAAAACAATATTACTATAAATGCATGCTTGATAATTCAATTAAAATCCAGTGCTCAAATTTTGACTCATATAGACATCTAGTGAAGTTATTAATAACCAAGAAAGCCGAGTTTTACACTTTTTAACTTAAAGAAGAAAGAGCATTTCGAGCAGAGTAAGTAGATATATCCACCATTCAACACCCATTGAGGAAATAAAATCAGAACTGCTCAAATCGGGACACGTAGTAAGAAACATAACTAATATTAGAAGTAAATATGATAACGAACCACTTAACTTGTTCACATGGACTTAGAACCAGCTGATAATAACAAGTATGTATTTAACATAACTAAATTTAAAAACTCAATTATAAAAATTGAACCACCTAGAATTCACAAACGAATAGTACAATGCAGCCGTTGCCAAAAATATGGTCACACCAAGGCATATTGCCATCATATCCACCGCTGTTTGAAATGTTCAGATTTTCATGAGACTGCAAAGTGTAAAAAAGAGCCTCATCTTCCAGCCAAATGCACCTTATGTGATCAAGACCATGTTTCGAGTTACAAAGGTTGTCCCGTATATCAAAATTTATACGCTCAGAAGTATAAACAAGAGGTACAATTAACAAACCGAAATGCAGTTTACTCAAATCCGACTTACACTCAACATACTACCGAATCAAATATAAAACAAACATTTCCTACAAATGGAAATCGTTCAAATCTTAACAACGTATCCTACGCCGATGCCACTAAAAATAATCGTTCCTTTCAAAACTCATCACCAGATTCTTCCACTCCAATAAATGAATTCTTAACCGAGTTCAAAATTATGTTCCAACAAATGTACCAACAAAATTCAACTATTTTCAATATGCTAACCATTTTAGTAAACAAATTAAATAATGGTAGAAGCAATTAAAATATGTCAATGGAACGCAAACGGCGTCATTCAACGTAAATACGAATTGGAAATATTTCTAAAACTCAATCTAGTCGATATTCTACTAATTTCCGAAACTCACTTCAATGATAAATCATATTTCAACATTCACAACTACATAACCTACTCTGCAAATCACCCTGATGGGAAATGTCATGGAGGAGCAGCAATTCTTATAAAAAACAATATTAAACACCACACCCTGCCCCCTGCAATCAGAGACTATACAAGCTTCTTTAATCTCTATGCAAACCAAAAATTATAACACTAGCATCTATTTACTGCCCGCCAAGACATAAAATTTTAGCCGCTGATTATACTTTATTTTTCAACAGTTTAGGCAATAAATTCATTGTCGGAGGTGATTTTAACTGCAAACACACATCATGGGGATCTAGACTAACCACTGCCAAAGGAAAAGAACTACTAACATCAATAAATCAAATAAATGCTTCACATATAATTACTAGTCAACCAACATACTGGCCAACCGATGTTAACAGAATTCTAGATTTGCTTGATTTCTTCATAATAAAATGTATTCCAACATCGCAATTCATTATTGAACCTAACTTTGATTTATCTTCCGACCATTCCCTAATTCTTTTCAAGTCCGATTCCTGTTTATCGGCCTTGCAGTTTATTCAATAAATTTACTGACTGGAACAATTACAGAAACATTATAAATTCAAAAATTAAGCTCATTCAACGCCCCAAACTCGCTGATGAAATTCGCAGAATACTTGATTGATGTTTTCAAAAAAACAAAACTTGTCACCTGAAATTGAAATATTGAATACCCTTCAAGGAAATCGCCAAACGTCTACCATAGGACCTTTTAAACCAAGTGAAATCAAAAATAAAATCAAAGTTATCAAATCAAAATCAGCCCCCGGAAACGATCAAGTCTCTCCTAAAATGTTAAAAGAACTTCCACCAAAATGTCTCTTATTTATCACAACCATTTTCAACTCCATTCTTCAATTTAACTACTGGCCATCTGTTCGGAAGAATGCAAAAATCATAATGATCCCAAAACCAAACAAAGATTCATCTGACGTAAAATCTTATAGACCTATAAGCCTGCTTCCATCCTTATCAAAAGTATTCGAAAGACTAATTTTACAAAGACTATTAGAAGATCATCCCAAAGAATCCTGGATACCTAACCACCAATTTGGTTTTAGAAGACATCACTCAACAATACAGCAATGCAACAGAATAACCAACTCAATCCTCACAGCCCTGAAAAAAAAGAATTTTGTGTAGCAGTTTTTCTAGACATCAGCCAGGCCTACGACAAAGTTTGGCACATGGGATTATTATATAAATTAAAGAAAACATTTCCAAAATATTTCACAATTTTAGAATCTTACTTATCAAATAGAACCTTTCAAATTAAAGAAAATGAAGAACTCTCCTCTCCAAAACCAATTCATTCCGGTGTTCCGCAAGGTAGTGCTCTCAGTCCAATACTATATTTGCTATACACCAGTGATATGCCACTCGATCCGACATTAACGATAAGCACCTATGCTGATGACATTGCTATAACCTCAAGTTATAAAGATGTGACAACAGCTACTTTTTTACTTCAATATTACCTGGCGAAAATAGAACTATGGCTAGATAAATGGAACATAAAAACTAACGCTAAGAAATCTCAACACCTCATCATTTCACTGAGAAGTCACACAAGTCCTGACTTGAATAAGACAATTATACCAAACCAGGATTCCGTAAAATACCTAGGAATACATTTAGACAGTAAACTAAATTGGAAAACGCATATTTTAAAGAAAAAAAAAAAAATAGATTTGAAACTGAAGGAAATAAACTGGCTAATGAGAAGATCATCTAAACTGTCTCTAGAAAATAAACTCCTATTATACAAAGCAATAATAATCCCAATATGGACTTATGGGATAGAGCTATGGGGCTGCGCCAGCAAGAGTAACATTCAAATAATCCAGAGAGTACAAAACAAAACTCTGAGAATGATCTGTAAGGCTCCGTGGTTTATGACCAACCACATGATCCATAAAGACTTAAAAATTCCAACAGTGGCGGAAGTTATTAAGAACAGAAGTTTGATCTTTCAAAACAAATTGGATGCACACGTCAATCCGGAAATACAAATAGTACAAACAGCCGAAAAATTAAAACGCCTGAAAAGAAAATGGTCCTGCGATCTACCGTCAACAACATAATTTCCCTGTTTTGCACAGGAAAATTTTCAAACTAGTTATTTTTAATTATTATTTATTATTGATTATAGTTTTTATTATTAATACTATTATTTTAATTATTATTTATTCATTCATTTATTCTATTTCTTTAATTTCTTTTATTCTATTCTTTTTTCTTCTTGATTTTGATTTTCAATACCATAACTTTTAACTCATAGATTGTATTGTAATCTGATTGTTAAAATTAGCAGAAATAAAAAAAATGTTTTTATTCGAATTGCTTCCGTTAAATTTGCAGATTGTTTACGTAACTGTTCTGAAATAAATTCAGAACTAGTGGGGTGTATGAGTCCAGTACATAAACAGTCTAAACGCACTTGGGTAAACATTTGTACCAGAGTGGCGCTTAGACTGTGCTTAGCCTGGGTTATTTTTTTCAATTTTTAATCCAAAATTACAAAAATATTTTATGGAAAATAAAAAAAGATGTAATAATTTTAATCCTCAAAGCGATGTTTCGTCAATATGGGCAAAAAGTAGTTTGAATTCATTCAAATCGGATGC
>NW_020539663.1:0-37512 GCF_003426905.1 Ctenocephalides felis
TAAATCATCGTTCTTTTTGGGAATACATACGAGTGGAATCTTAACGTATCGAAACAGTAATTAAATATTCGAGGAATAAAAGTAATCAATGATCAATATAAATTGATCAATGAGAAATAACAATGAGATAATAACAAAACTGTTAATTTGAAACTAATCATTGTTCACACCGTCAACACAAGCAATATATTTTTTTAATCATTCTATTGGGATGATCAGTTCTTTCAAATAAAATTGATAACCTTTTAAACTTTTTGTATCTCCAAAACCGCTGAGCCTGCCTTTGACAATTTATCAACACGAATCGAATGTTTTTTAAAATCCTTTAAATCGGTTGATCCGCTCTGATGTCGTCGACAAAAAATTATAGACTCTTAAAAAAATGTCATTTTGACATTTCAGAACCAATTTTGAAAATTCAAAAACTGATCGAAAGTTTTCAGTTGGCATCGTGCTGAATAGTTTTTCGTCAAGATCGACCGCACAGTTTTTCGCAATTTATTATAACAATCTTTTTTCAAAAAAAAAACTTAGAGATAAAAATTTATAGTCTCATCTAACATAAATTTTATGGAACTACGATAAATGATTAATTATAAAAAGTCAATAAATTTTAGAATAATGGGACGAGCTTTTAGACCATGTGTACCTACTATGTGATGTGCGGATTTGTGCACTCAAATTAGTGTGATTATAGATTTTTTAAATCTAATTAATCACTTGCAGATTGCAAAATTTTGTCTAATTTGTTAAAAGCCAGTGATTTCCAACCATTTTTCATTCATAATGATCGAAAAACAAAAAACAAAAATAACTAACAAATAAAAAAAGAAACTTCTTCGGGATAATTATTTAATTTTAGTGCTTTTCTAATAGCTGGAAAACAAACCATTTTTGCCCAAGAGTTTGTTTATTTTAACTTGTATAATTTTTGTTTATTTCAATGGTCTATTTATCTGATAAAAATTAAATCTCATATACAGTTATAGTAATCGCAAAAAAATCGAAAACAAAAATGTTTATATATCTTATCTTTCAAAACAAATTGGATGCACACGTCAATCCGGAAATGCAAATAGTACAAACAGCCGAAAAATTAAAACGCCTGAAAAGAAAATGGCCCAGCGATCTACCGTCAACAACATAATTTCCCTGTTTCGCACAGGAAAATTTCAAACAAGTTATTTTTAATTATTATTTATTATTGATTACCGTTTTTATTATTAATACTATTATTTTAATTATTATTTATTCATTCATTTATTCTATTTCTTTTCTTTAATTTCCTTTATTCTATTTTTCTTTTTTTTGATTTTGATTTTCAATACCATAACTTTTAACTTATAGATTGTATTGTAATCTGATTGTTAAAATTAACAAAAAAAAAAAAATATATATATATATATATATATATATATATCTTTAAAGATTTCTGTACATTTTGGCAAATTTTCGTCGACGATTTCGCGCACATGGATTAACCAATTTGAAAAATTCAGAAAACATTTGACATGTATTGAAGTTAAGAAGACGTGCCGATTAGTTTTTGGCAAAGGCAGGATAACCCGTTTTGAAGATACGGGGCAAAAAGTGCCAAACTGATTACATTTTTAGGAAGGCAATTCTAGCGGTTTTGGAAATCCAGTAAAAAAGCACAACAAAACCCATTTGGCATATGCACATCAAATTATCAGATATTTTATAAAGATTTTAATTAATAGTGAGTTAAGTTAGACTGCAACGCGGCGTTTACGCGCTTCGATATTTCGTCTCTAAGCCGCTAACGCAACGTGATTGCTTTGAAAAAAAGTTCAAAATTTTCAACAAAATATTTCGAATTAAAAAAAGTCAATTTCTTTCACTTTTTTTAAAGCTTTTCAAAAATTTAAATTACGGCACGAAAAGTTTCAGCAATTTGCCTTTAGGCACGATACCATGCACCACTAGTCAACTTACAACTGGTAAAAAAGGGGGGCCTCGCAAACGAATTTCGCCGACGCCCACAAATGGCCTAGCGCCGCCACTGAGTGTATTTTTGTGTAATTAATTTTTTGTAAGTATTTGTATTTATGATTTTATATCATTTTCCTTCTACATTTTTTATAAAATCTTTTAGTTGTTCCACTGAATGATGGTGTCGATGAAGACCAAAACGCATGGCTAAATAAAGTTGTTACAACTACTTTAGTTGTTTTACTTGGTGTTACTGCCCGAATCAAAAAACCCATCAATATATATATATGTGTATATATATATATATATATATATATATATATATATATATATACGATTTAGTAGTTAATTTTGATGTTGAGATATATGAGTAAGTTCTTGAGGGCGATACATCTAACAAAGAAAAGGCAAAGATTTATAAAATAATCTTTAATTCCAAACGTTTCGAAATACAATTTGATGTCATCATCAGTGGATATTGAACATGGTACTTTATATCTAAAAATGTGTACACATCACAGATTAAAGTATTTTGGCACAGAACGGAGGCTATGTAATAGCTATGAATCCCGAGGCAAGAGTAAGTGTCCTATTACAAAAATTCATGATTATTGACTGGTTGGTTGCATCAATGTTAGTGCAAAATTCTGTGATGTGTACACATTTTCAGATATAAAATACCATGTTCAAAATCCACTGATGATGACACTGATGATCAAATTGTAAGTCGAAACATTTGGAATTAAAGATTATTTTATAAATCTTTGCATTTTTCTTGTTTGATGTATCGCCCTCAAGAACTTACTCATACATATATATATATATATATAAATATATACAAAGAAAAGCGCCACTGGATTTAAGCAATCAACTCTCCTGAGAAAAAATGGAAATAACTTAATCATTATTTATAAGAAATTATTTAATAAGTAAATATTGTAAATTTTATATCGAAAAAACAACTACTGAGTTGTTTTTTCCAACAAGTCAAAGTAGTATACAATGTACCTTTTCGGCGAACTATTGTAAATCATTAAATTTACTGAATGTCCTATACTGGACAGTTGTAAATAAAAGAGTTAATAAAAAAAAAAAAAAAAAAAAATGTATTTTGCATGAAGACTAATTGATGGAGCGCAATTCAATCAATATCATTTGTATGTAACACTTCACAGTTCAATTCTCAAAAATATCTAATTAAATGATAATAAATGAAAATAAAAAGTTGCCTGCAATTACAATGAAACATATTTGAACATCCATGCAAAAAAACTATTATACCTTTCTGCCAACATTTCGCATGGAAAAAGCTGTAAAAACCATTTTTTCAATACTGCATTTTCTTTCACTAATGGTAATACTGAAGATATTACGTCACATAGTGATACATCTGGTATATCCGATAACTCAGATAAAGCTATATAGATTTTTTTAAATTGTGTTGAATGTTCTGACAAGTAGTTCTAAAAAAAAATCAAGAAAAAAACTCTTTTTCATTATATAATAATGACAAAACAATAATGTTACTTAAACAACTCTATAAGATGCACTGCTAATTCAAAATATAAAAGAATTAGGTTGCAACATGTATTTTGCATGAATACTAGTTGCATACCTATAGATATATTCAAGTTTCAGTTCTTGTCAATCGACAAGAACTGAAACCTTTTTAAATCTTAAATAAATCTGCAAAATACATAACAAATTGGCTTGACCGAATGTTGTAAAAAGTAATTAAGATATTCTTCAAATGATATTTTTCAAACATAAATCTTATAAATCATATACCATAATATATATCAAACTGTTAATTGCTAAGAAATGGCTGATTAAATAATTATTATGCATTGTTAGTTAAGAGAAAACATATACACCATCTTCACAAAAAACTATTCAGCACAATCCTCAACTAAAATCTTTTAATAGTTGTTTTTTTATACTTCATTTAACTATTACATTACAAAGAAACATTTAACTAATAAGCGTGCAAAATTTGTCAACATTATCATTTATTGAGTAATATCAAATGGCTTGACAATTTGGGTGAAACATCAAATAGCACTCACATACACATGCACACACACAAGTTTTCCAATTGTAGCATCAAAGCAAAAGTTAAAAAAAAATCAATATAATTTTGAAAAATACTTACAGTGGTTATTTCAACAAATTCATCCATATTGGAATTTAAACATATCTCCATAAACTTTAAAATTCTTTCTGCTTTATTGGGTAAAAGTAGCACAAGAAATTCTTTCAATAGATGTGGATAAGTAGGAAGAAATATTGTCTCCAATTTTTTATAGAATTCTGAAGGGTTATCATTAGAATTCACCGTCATCACAATTTCGTGAAATCTATTTAAATCATTAGGATTTTTAGTACATAAATGATTCTTTACATGTTCATAATAAACATTTACAGTATCTGGAAAAAACAAAAAAAATTAATTTAACAAATTACTTGCTAAAATTTTAATAATGCATATTTATGTCATACTCCATACCATATTCTGGAGACAACACATTCTCAATTAGTGGAAAATTATGAAGAATTGACCCATCTGATTTTGTTGTGGGTAGGTTGACAAATGACCGTTGTTCAGGCTTCTGGAAATATAATAAAATGGGAATGATTCATGATTGATGTAGATTGAAAATTACAGCAATAGAAATTATATGAAATCCGTACATTTTAGCTTTCGTTTAAGCCTTCACGTTTTATTTAAAAAATAAGAAAAAATTAACAATATCTATTCAACTATAAATACTTTTCATTTATTGATATATGTTATGCGAGGCACTACTGTATATATTAACTGAATATATATATATATATATATATATATATATATATATATATTGAAAAATTATAATCAAGCTTACATAAACAAATATTACATGCTTCAATATTTAATCCAATTCAGAAATTGCAAATAAAAAATAATATTTACACAAACCTTTTTCAAATGGCAAATCTCTGCATCAGCCAAATAATTATTAGATTTATCATGATCACCTAAAATAGTATCGGTAATCATTTCATCTGAACTCGTAAATGGAGAGCTTTTAATATCTTGTAAATTCAAGAAGTTTGATACCAATGGCAGCATTTTTGGAAAGTATATTGAAAAAAAGTAATCCAATGTGAGTATATGAACAAATGCTCTCTTGATACATTTTTTACTATGGTTCACATTATATACTAAGTATATATTATTCAGAAGACTCTTGAAGTAACTTTTAATGTAAAATTTAAGTTTACATATTACTTGAAAACTGCTACTTTTATGATTTTCACTATCACTAGATAAGTCTTTTTGCACTGGTGTGAAATAATCTGTTAACAATTTTTGTTTACTACAAATCTTTTTTGTGGATGGTTTTCCACATTCACATCGTAATGATTCAACATTAACTATCTTCAAAAATGTATTATTCGTTGCGTCATTCTTTAAAATTGGAGAAATCTGATCTCTAATATGAAAGCCCAAATTATTTTTTGCGATGTCTTCATTCTTTGATATATGATCCATGGATTGCTGAGATGATGTAAAAATTAAATTATTGATTGGAGTTGAGATGTAAGTAATCATTGGCATTGATGAGAATCCATTTTTTGTTGATTGTGGTGTGACTGGTGATGAGTTTGAGTTTGAATTCTTAGCACCAGGTGATGCAAATAGAAGCGGCATGCTATTAGATGGAGGATTCACAGATTCATCACACACTGATAATGAATTATTATTATCTATAATGTTAATAGTTTCTGATAACTTATCCGAAATAATTGTTACGTCCTCAGAAAATGACTGTCCTACTTCAACTTTATATAAATTATCTGACTCATTGAATTTGTGTGGAGTAATTTTTATAGGGTGTTGCACAAAACTAGATGAAGTTTTCTTCTTTTTTACCTGCAATATTAAGTCAAGCTCACAATATATTACAAATTATCATTATCAACAAATAACACAATATATAATTTCACAATCATCTATTCTATTCTTATATTTTATGAAAATATAAATATAATAAACATTTCTAAATATAAAAAATATAGACATTTAAAAATTATTCACAATCAATAATTGAATTAAAAACTCAAATAATCTAATTTCTCAAGAACTTGTAGTATAAAGGCATATTCTGTTAAAAAACTTACTTCTACAGGAGGTTTCAAGATATGAGTCCTCCAAATATAATGTAACTTATCAACTGGCTGTTTCCGAGGAGTTGCTATTAAATCTGGATCAAACGGAAGTAAAATATGTTCTGTAGGAGGTGGTTTATTATGGCGAAAATAATACTGAAAAATAATGGTTATATTTAATACCTGTATATTATTAGAAATTAAGTATATAAAAATGTTATATAAACTCAATCAAAAACTATATATTATATTGGGCACACATGTGGCGAATGCTTGACCACTGCAATCCCTACTATGGTGATGAGCCTTTTTGTAGGCAAGACACTAGCTCTACACTGTACATGTGTGAATACTATGCATTTTAATTACTAACAAAGTATCAGTTTATACATATACATATTACTTTAGAGTAAAGTATGCACACAGACCCTGAGTGATTCTGGGAAATAGTTTTTGCTGTCTGACATTTCCGATTTTAATGACTTAATCTTACTTAATATATTATTACAAGAAAAGAGTTTTCCACCAATTTTACACAACAGAACATATAAAGATGATGTATAAAACAAACTAGTGGGGCACATGGCATCGTGCCTTAAGGCAAATTGCTGAAACTTCCCGTACCAAAAATCATTTTTTTTTTAAAAGATTAACATTTTTAAAAAAAAATTTACTCTGAAAGAATTAGATTTTTGAGAAACTATAATCTTTTGACAAAAACTTACTTTTTTTGAAAAAAAAAACTTTGAAATTCTGAACTTTCAGAGCAATCGTACTGCTTTAACTGCATAGAGACGAAATATCAAAGCGCGTAAGCGCTGCGTCGCCGTCTAACGGATAAACACTGGTACGGAACCCATAGGAATGTAAACAAAATTTATACTTATTGTTAAAATCTCTATATAATATCTGATAATTTGATGTGCATATGTCAAATGATCATTTTTGACCGCCAAATGGCTTTTTTTCTACTTTTTTTACTAGATCTCCGAAACCGCTAGACCTACCTTCATGAAAATTTGATCAGTTCTTCATCTTGTTAATACAAGTAAAATGTATTTTGAACTATTCAAATCGGAAGCTCCGTCCTCTTAAAAACTGAGTTACCGTTTTTGGCACTTTTTGCCCCATATCTCCGGAACGGCTAGACCTGCCTTTGCCAAAAACTAATCAGCACGTCTCCTTATCAATACGAATCGAATGTTTTTTGAATTATTCAAATCGCTTCATCCGTGTTTCCGAAATCGTCGACTAAAATTTCGTATCCGAACACACACACATAACCGCACGCACACACACACACACACACGATAGTTCGCCGGATTGCCCATATTGTTTGGGCAAAATCGAAGATGCTGAGCATGTGTTCTTCATGTGCCCGCGATTTGGTGCTCTACGGGATGATGTGGAAGAGACATTGAGATGCAGAATTACCCCAGGTAATGTTGTTGAAGTGATGCTAACAAGTGATGCTGCTTGGAACGCCATAGACAGATTTGCGAGAGACGTTTTAATGGAACTGCGTTCTATAGAGAGAGAAAGGGCGAATGGGACTTCGCCCATTTAAAAGATAAGTATAATGTTTATGAATTATAACATTGTTTAGAACAAGTTAAGAATTGTAATATTCTAGATCCTCCCCCCACGAAGTAATGCCTAACGGCGGTTTCCGTGGGGACCAGAGGCAAGGGCAAAGCGGAGGTTTTAGTCGGTATTATACCAGGGCGGTATCGAGTCCGACATACCCAGACAGAAGACCGGTCTGGGATGCATAAAGGCATTTCCTTCGCTATACAAAAAAAAAACACACACACACACATACATCCGTTTTTTCTAAGGTATGCCAAAATGTTCAGAAGGTTTTGAAACGTGAAGATATATAAACATTTTCATTTTCGATTTTTTTGCTATTACTATAACTTGCCCTACGGGAAGTTAAAAAACTTATTTCTAAATATCAATATTTTGTTGTCAAATTTAAGAACGTAATAAACAATGTATGAAGAAAATCATACAGGTTAATTTTTCATTCAACATTTTGATACAAATATTCACATTAAATTTTAATTTTCAAATTGGTAATGTAATATGTTATTGCATTATAAAATAACAATATTAAGCCCAAAGGTTACTTATATGAAATCAATTCTGTTCTAAATATTATAAATTGTAATTTAAAAAGAATTGTGCAAAGGTAGCTTTCAAACCAAACAGAATTACTCAGTACAAATTGTGAGAAAGTACCTTCATTTGCCCCTCCTGTGTTCATTAAAAAAGTACAAAATAGTAGTAAGTAGAATATTAGATTTCAAATTAATAATCTGCTTTAAAAAATTAACACAATATATGATTATATGTATTGCGCTTACGAAGTCGCATTTAAAAAAAAATCTATAATGAACGTGTTGATAATAATTTTGAACAGTCATATCAAATTAGCAACATTTAATTATTTTTTCTCATTTTTCAATTCCATTTTATTTCGTTAATGTATATATATATATATATATATATATATATATATATATACATATATACTAGCAAACCCGACGAACTCCGTTTCGCCACCAGATGGTTTTGTGAGAAAGATGAAGATGAAAGAAATTTTTTGTTTGTTTTATATTTGAAAAGGAAAAATTTAATTTTAATATACAACAGTAATGATTTTATTTCGATTACAAAAATGAAGTGTTTTTTAGTTGAACTTCTCTAAGTAAATGAAAGTGAATCCGCAAATTATCTGTTTCATTGAAGTGCTCTTTGGTAAACCACATTTTTTGTTTTTTGGTCTGACGTTAACACAAACAAAGCGGATGGTTTTCCAACTTGTGAACAGGCAACGTATAACTGCCCATGTGAAAAACAATGATTTTCTAAATAATCTATTTGAAATTTATCCCGCAAACACTAAGCGATTGGCCTTGCGACTTGTTATTGCGAACGCAAGGCAAACTAGAAATTGCAATCGTTTGAAAAGTCAAACGGAAGACCAGTCGGAATCATTGGTATGTCACCAAATCGTCAGCAATTTTTGATTGAATGGTGAAATTCAGTGCGTGTACATGAAGTGCTGCCCTGCAATTAGTACGACCCTGCCGTACCTCGTGATTGCCCTGCATGATGCGCACGCATCAAGATGGCTGCCTCCGTCCTGTATAAAAGAAACGGCCATCGAAGCAAAAGGCCTCTTCAACCATCTCGGCCAACAAAGACCAATCAATACACAAATTGTATTAAATAATAATAAATAGTATTAAACAAAATCAATCATGGTCGGATGGACCTTTAATATTTGTTGTGTATGCGTAGGTAATCTTTGTAGCCACAAGGTTCTTAAAATATTTTCATCTATATTTCATTTCATTATTTTCAATAATAGACCTCAAGAAAGCATACCAGCAGATACCTGTTTACGATAAAGATATTCCCAAGACGGCAATTACAACACCTTTTGGTTTATTTGAGTTCCCCTTTATGACATTTGGCCTACGTAATGCAGCGCAAACTTTCCAAAGATTTATGGACGAAGTAACCAGTGGATTTCCAACGTTTAGCAGATTATGGTATAGTAGTAAACCCATCTAAATGCATCCTAGACGCTAAGGAAGTTACGTTCCTAGGATACTGCATTACAGAGCATGGCACAAAACCCCCAAAAGAGAGGATAACCGCATTGTTAAATTTTCCAAAACCAAAAACTATAAAAGGATTAAGGATATTCTTAGGCATGATAAACTTTTATCGAAATTTTTGTCCGAATGCTGCCAGATATCAAGCAGATTTACAAGTTTTAATATCAAAACCTAAATCGAAAGACACAAGCCAAATTGACTGGGATGAAAAACTTACAGCAGCTTTCGAAGAAGAATCTCGCTGAAGCTACCTTACTAACGCATCCATTGCCTGATGCAGAACTTGCTTTATTTACAGACGCTTCAGACAAATCCGTGGGTGCAGTGCTACAACAATATACAAACGGTGAATGGAAACCTCTCGCTTATTTTTCGAAGAAAATTTCTGAAAAACAAAGAACGTGGCCAGCGTACTACCGCGAGCTTTTAGCAGGGTATAAAGCATTTCAATACTTCAAGGATCAAATTATTGGTCGTAATTTCATTTGGTTCATCGACTACAAACCACTTGTGTATGTTTTTCAGCAAAAACACGACCGCCTACCACCAGTTCAGCTCAATCAGATAACATATATGTCACAATTCACGACAGATGTTAGACATGTGAGCGGGACAAAGAATATTCCGGCTGATTTGTTTTCTAGAATTGAATCAATCAGTTCCCAATTGGAAATTACCGAAATAGCAAAAGCTCAAAAGGAGGATATGGAGCTAAAACAATATTTATCGCTGAAAACTGCCTTACAACTTAAGAAACGAAAAATTCCAGGAACAAACTACTCCATATACTGCGATACATCTCAAGGAAGAGAACGATCATTCGTACCTGTAAGTCTAAGAAAGAAAATTTTTGACAGCCTGCATAATTTAAGTCACCCAGGACCTAGACCTTCAATAAAACTAGTGACACAGCGCTTCGTTTGGCCAAACATCCGCCGGGACTGTAGGTCCAGAGAATGTTTGAAATGTCAGCGGAGTAAGGTAAGCAGGCACACCGTAACACCCATTAAGGAATTCAATGTGCCAACATCAAGGTTCATGCAGGTACATATTGACATTATAGGTCCATTACCTCTATGCAAAAATTATCGTTATCTGTTAACTGCCATAGACCAATACATTCGATGGGTTGAAGCATATCCAATTCCGGACATTACATCAGACACGGTAACACATGCATTTCTTTTATGTTGGGTCTAACGTTTCGGAGTTCCAGCACAAGTCACGAGTGATAGAGGAAGACAGTTTGACGCCTCACTATTCCGAAATGTCGCACAAGCATGTGGAATCCACTTGATACAAACATCAGCTTATCACCCGCAATCAAACAAGTGCTGCCCTGCAATTAGTACGACCCTGCCGTACCTCGTGATTGCCCTGCATGATGCGCACGCATCAAGATGGCTGCCTCCGTCCTGTATAAAAGAAACGGCCATCGAAGCAAAAGGCCTCTTCAACCATCTCGGCCAATAAGGACCAATCAATACACAAATTGTATTAAATAATAATAAATAGTATTAAACAGCAACCACTTCATATTTCTTGGCGGCAAGAATTGCTCGTTGACTTAACCAAGCATAATTCTGATAATTCTCACTAATGTCATTACTCGAACTTTTAATTACGGTGCGTAAAGTTCCAGCAATTTGCATTAGGGCACGATGCCATGCACCATTAATTTAGGCTCTTAGCTATAAATCTTGCGGAGCCCGAGACCTTTCCAAAGAATGCAAAATGTCGAAATCGGTTCGTGCGTTCTGAAGTTATTTCGTCAGGAAGGAAAACCCGACTTATATATATATATATATATATATATATATATATATATATATATAGAAGATATATACATTTTTCCAATTCCATATATACAGATTTCCAATTTTTGGGTGATTACTATAACATGCTCTATGGGATGCTAATAAGCTTTTATTAACTTCCTAAAGGAGAGGTTTGTCTTTCCAAAAAATGTTATGTCTTCTCGACGCTTGAATTCATTCTAATTGTTTAGCACCAAATTTAAAACTAAGCATGTGTGCGTATGTATTGCTGTGTGTATGTATGTGAACCGATTTTTGACTTTTAGTCGACGTTTCAAATAAAAAACAGCTAAATATATTTTAAAAATTTATAAGCTATTTGATGTAACTCGATAGATAATCAGTTTTGCGCAACGATCGTCCAAGCTTCTTTGTCATTATCCGAAAAGTGCGAAATTTGATGCATTTTTGGCAAACAACGATCAAGTCGTTCATGATTTATTGTAAAATTCTCTTTTTTGCAATTTTAATGAAACCTTGTATGAAATAGAATGGTCTTAATGAACATACATAATATTAGAGCCCCACAATGAGTGATTCAATTATAAAAATCAAATAAAGTTTAGTTTAATCAGTCGTGCTTTTCGAAATACTCCGTGTATGCATTAAGCACATGTTCCCTTTCCAAAAATGTGTAAAATTTAAACAATTTGTCAAAAATAACTAACATATTATTTAATTAATTAACAATTACTAATTTGCCCAAATTGGATATCCCGCAACAAATTCTCACATTGTAATGCTGTTCAACAACTATAATTATAGCTCACTCATAAAACAATGTACTGATATCTTATTGATTATTAAGTTTATTTTTTACACATGTCGGGAAGTTCATGCAAATTGCCTTAAGGCAAAATGCTACTTACACCTAATTTATATTTATTTTTCTTCCAAATATCATCTCCATACATTGCATAATCATTGCTTTCAAACATTTTGATGCATTCGTTCTAACAATAGAAAATCAACAAGCCCAACAAAATGTCATATTATCAGTCAAACTATGCTTGCTAATTGAAACTGTAAACATATATTTAGAATATGTTTATCAAAACAATAAGGGATTATTAAAGGTATGATATTTAAAATAACCACCATCTTTTACTAACCTTGATTGGGTTATCTTTCTTTGATTTAACTAATCTGTTTCTTATTTGGCGATATAATGTTTTAGCACTTCGACCATTCTTTAAATATTCTTCTATAAGTTGTACAGCATTGAACAAACTATAATTTCGCCTTGGTCCTTTTTTATATAGTTGGGGATTATTTTGCATGTATTTATAAAATAAATGTAATTCGATGGCTACCACCCTGCAATTTATAGAAAGGAACTTCATTAATAAGAAATCATGTTAAAATTTTATTTTAGAAAATAAAAAGCATGTGCATAAACATATTTTCCTTTTTTTTTTGAAAATCAATTGATGGAAATCAAATATCCAAATTATTATCTATAACTTTAAAAATAAAAAAAAAACTTATTTTTTATCTATTACTTTATAATAATACTTCAACATCTTTCATGAAATAACTAATTTAGTAAAATAAACAAGCATCACTTACTGTTGCTCAGAAAGTAAGAATTCCTTTACACCACCATTGCTCAAATCTAACCGAAAGGGTATTTTTGGCAATAATTCTGGGTAAATAAATACTTTACTATCACAAATGACATCCATCATTTCGGGAGGAAACTTACTGTAGTATCTATTGTGACTTAACTTATTTGCTCTCCTGCACAAAGATAACAAATCTGAATATATTAAAATCATAATAATAATGATATTAATGGTGTGATCGCTTGAGAGGAGCTACATAAACTAACAGTATCTCCAAATTGATTCTATAATATATTCTATAATAACAAAGTTTATTAGATATTATTGTTATCAAAACTATATAACCAAGTAAACAAAGAAGATCAAACAACACATTCATTTAAATAAAATAGCAAAGATTTAAGTTAAACCAAGTATTACTAAAGCTTTGCTATATAAATAAAATTTTATTAACCCCTTCTGGTACGATTTAATCTTGAAAAGCTGTGCATAAAATAACAATTTCTTATTAAAAATTTTTATAACCTGATATTAAATACAATACTTATACAAATAATAGTTGATTTAATTCTTAGAGACTAATAAAAATAGTTGCATACTTACGATTTATTAATCTCGTTTTCTATAAATCTGAAATTTAAGAGCATTCATTGAACAAATGACAGTTACATAATACAATTTAAAGAATAATCTACTTACCTAAATATATTTTTAGTTTCTTCATTGTCCTTCGAAAGTCTTGATTGCCAAGATTCACAAAGCTCTAATGCAGGTTTTAAATTGTGCGTTGATAGTATGGTTTCCCCAGAATTAGTATCAGCAAGATTATGCTAAAATAAAACATACAATGGTATAAACAAAAATTATTTGAAAGGAATTGAAACAAAAATTATTTGAATTATTTGAAATATTTGGAATGCATACAAACATATATCTATAATAACTATAATATATAAAATTAGTGATAAAAAAAAGAAACATTTTAAAATAAATATTTTAAATAAGTAATATAAATAATAGTTCTTTCCAACATAACCTCATATTACGGATAGAAAATGGCGGAAGCAAAAAAGCACCTAATATGCATTCAACCTAAAACTAAATAGGATATAAACCCAAAAATAATCTAATAAAATAAAAAATAATAATATTTCAAACGCTGAATTCAAAATCAAGATAATAGATAAATATTTACCAAATTTTGTTTGCAAATGTCAGCAAGAGCCCACAACTCAGGATGTCCATAAAGTTGTAAAAAATGTTGTGTGCTTAATTGCACATGTTGTCTTAGCTGCTGAGCAAGTATTAAACGTTGTGTTGTTGTCATGACAGAATTTGTCAAATCAAGATTATCGATAACTTCAATTGTAATTGTTTGAATACTTTGATCCGCTTCCCCACCTTCAGTTGGAAACTACATTTGTAAAATATAAATTATTATTATATCAAGTTGTATCTAATAATTAAAATTATTAAATTGCTCACAGATGCCTCATCTGTTTGGGTTTCACAAGAAATGATTTCATTTTCATTCATGGTAAGATATTGGTTTTCATCAACATTTTGAATTGGATTTTCAATTGTGTTGCAAAAGGAGTTCATATCTGGTAATGAATTCATATCCAATAACTCTGCAACTAGATCACTCAATTCCCTTCTTGAGACAGTAACTTCTTGATCTTCTCTTAACTCCTCTTTATCAACTATAAAGAAAAACAACAAGTGGTACATGGCATCGCGCCTTAAGGCAAATTGCTAAAACTTCCGGTACCAATAATTGAAAATTTTAAAACAGATTCCATTTTTTTTCAGAACTTTGAATAACATTTTTAAAGTAGAACTTCTTTAGGCGCGACTAGGGTTTTAATCCGTACAAATGTAACGGAAGTTCGTTACTGCTGATAAGATAAGAGTCGAGTGCCAATGATTCGTTCATTCATTTCTATACGGGTCGTTTATGATTAGTCGTCCCGTATGTGAATAGAGATCTGTCGTATGCTATCGACAAGGAAATCGGCATAGATAAATAAACATTTTAAAGTTAAATCGTAGTACAAATGTTGATTTAATGAAACATTTTTTCATTTGGCAAAGGCAAATTGATGGAACTTATCGTACCTTAATTAAAAATTTTGGTACGTCACCCCAAAAAAATTATCCAAAATTTGTTGTACATATGTCCAATAAACATTTTTGACCGACAAATGACATTTTTTAACTTATTTTTATTGAGAGTCCATAACCGCTGGACCTGCCTTTCCAAAAATCAGTTCTTCATCTTGTCAATACAAGTAAAATATTTTTTGATTTAGTAAAATCATACGCTCCGTTCTCTTAAAAACTGAGTTACCGTTTTTGACACTTTTTGCCCCGTATCTTCGAAACGGCTAGACTGGCTATGCCAAAATCTAATCAGCACGTGTCCTTATTAATAGGAATCGAATGTTTTTTGAATAATTGAAATCGGTTGAACTGTGTTCCCGAAATCGTCGACAAAAATTTGTATTCGCAAACACACACATACATCCATTTTTTTAAGGTATGCCAAAATGTTCAGAAATATCTGAAAGAAAAGATATATAAAAATTTCCATTTTAGTTTTTTCGAATGCTATAACTTACCCTACGGAAAATTAAAAAAAAAATCATAAAAATAACGTTTTTTTTTCTTCTTTCATTGACCAAACTCAATTACTATATATTTTTATATATTAATGTTAAATGTCAAATATAATTATTCGAAGTCTATATAAATCTACATATTACAAAATTTTACAATTTAATACCGTAGTTTATTGTTTTTTTTATTACTAGTGATAACATAATAAAAAATATGGATGTTTTTTTTAAGTAAAAACATTTGTTAAAAACCTAAGTTAATGATAATTTGAATTTTCATTGAAGTTTTTTTTTTAAATAAAAACATTTTTTAACTTCCCGAAGGAGAATTCTGAATCGATTAATTTTCGGTAAAGATCGGCCGTTTTATAAAGTGTTGAAAAAAATTTTTTGCGAAGACTTTTAAGAATTTTTTTTGACGTTAGATACCATAGTTTTATAGACCATACTAAAATATTAATTCGTCAAAGTTTGCAAAAATTAGTATGGTTTTTTTGGCGTTTGTCAAAATTAGAACTTTCATCGACGTTTGCTCAAAAACGCCTGAACCGATTTCAAACATTTAAAAGCCAATAAATGTATTTCGACGTGGATTATTATTCTTAGTTTTGTGCGATGACCGGCTGAGTCGTTTCTTTGTAAATAGCAAAAAAGTGAAAAATAATTCGTTCACGTTTTAGCTCTCAATTCTGAATAAATTTTAAAAAATCAAAAACTGTGCTAAAGATATTGGTTGGAAATGATACTGATTAGTTTCAGATAAAAATCTACCGGACCGTTTTCTTGAAAATAACTGTTGAAAAAAAATTCTTTCCCAATTTTATAAAACTTTTTGGATAGATATCATGGTATTATAAATCATACTAAAATGTTACAGCCGTATGACAAATAGTTTAATATTAAAAGTTCATCAGAATTTGTGTCAAAATTGCTTTTGTGATGTGATGAGTCAAACATTATCAATTCATAAAAATTTAAAATAATAAGCTAAGCTACAATTTTAGGGCATACAAGCACATGTATTTTTCAGAAAAAAATGTATTCGAAATTGCAATGTTTAAATTTAATTCAAAGTGATAACTTTATTTTTGAAATAAACAGTTGAAATTTTATCTAAATATCTAAATTTCAAATTCAATTGATTAAGTCAAATCTTACACATTTAGGGAAGTTCATGCAACTTGACTTAAGGCTAAATGCCACTTTCAACTAGTTAAATTTTCAAACACAAACACAAATATCACAATATATGAAAAAATGAACTTCAAAAACTAAACATAATTTACCTGGAATATCTTCCACTTGTGCATTATATTCAGGATCAGTTTCTTCATCATCTTCTTGATGTTGACCTATATGAATGTATATATGTATGAATATATATGTATGAATATATATATATATATATATATATATATATATATATATATATATATATTAAAGCAGGTCAATTTGTATGCATCAAAAAAAGTCACTTAGGCACATATGATTTTTAGACTTAGGGATCAAAATAAAATACTTTTCTGAAGAAAGTAAATTCTGATGTCCCGTGCATAGACCAAAAGATAAGGGTTAAAATTTGAAAAATTCCATTTTGACCCACTAACTTTGGAAGGCCGATCCACCCATGCCCATGGTTCAACCCCTGGGACCTCAATGAGAGGTTTCTCAAAATTTAACCCTTATCTTTGGGTCAATGCACGAGACATCGGAATTCATTCTAGAGGTATGGTTTCTTCAGCAAAGTATCTTAATTTAATCCCTCGAATCCGAAAATCATGTATGCATAAGTCACACACACACACGTATATATACACAAATATATATATATATATATATATATATATATATATATATATATATAAAACCCTTCATGAATACTACCACATCATAACTTAGCTTTGTATAGTAATACTAATTTACTAAATTAGAATAAATAATAAATGTAATAAAAATTTACTAAATCTGGTTTTAATTTCTTGTTTATAATAAAGCAAATGTTTTTGAATAAATCAGCAATTCCAGATAAAATTGCAAAAATATTGGTATATTTGGAGGAAGGTAACCTTACATCGCCTAAGTCGTACCATGGCTATATTTTGTCTGATAATTATTGGAAGGCTATGCCCTCTTGTAAAACTGAATTGACAAACTCTTATTTATACCAGTTTAATAGAAAGCATTTTATGGGTTTCTTAAAATATATAATTGATAAATACAGTATTCTAAAGTTTTAACTTGAATTGAAAATTTTAAATGGGCGTAACCAACAAAGGTTGTATATCTCCTTAAACAATTCTATAATCATTCTTAGCACCTAAAGACTTAATAATTGTGTAAGTACATTTGTTACTTTTTGAGTTTATTTTATTTCAGGTGTTTTTTTTTAATAATTATGTTCGGCTAGTTAACTAATAACTTAAAGAAATTTATCTCTAACTAAATTCTGTACAGTTTTTACAGTAGGTACTACTAAGGCTTTATAAAAATCAAAATCAAAATCATAGCAAAAGCACATTTTAGAAAAACAAAATATTTATTACAATAAATAAAAATAAAATGATAGTAATATTTAATCATAAGCCAGCTAACTAAAGATTCAATAACGCTAAAGGTTTCTTTTTAAAATTACTTGAACTAAACTAAAGATTGCAGCTTCAAAAAAAAAAGAAATGTTATACATATACTAATCAAATATACATACGTAAAGGCTCCGTAAATTCGTGTAAAAAATCTTTCCACACTCCATCGACGTCATCACAATCATACATATCACTGGTAATGTCAGGTGGAATAAATGCTTTCTCTATAGTCTCTATATGTGTGCTGCTCAAACATAACTTAGATCGAGTTCTTAATGCAATAGTTTCATCATCAATAGAAGAAGTCTATGAAAAAATTGAATACCATGTTATTTACAAGAAAAAGAGCATAGCAGACTAATAATAAAATATACTTGCAATTTTTAAATTAAATAAATGCTTGAAAAATGTATACACATTTTTATAGCTATTAATGAATTATAAATATACATTTTATGCATTTAAAAAAAATATCAAGTGAGAATCTTTAAAGCCAGCATTGAGTCAATGAATTAAACTTCATTTTCTAAAGATGTAAAGATTTCTACTTTTTATTTTATTATATCATGCTAGCAAGTTCTTAACTGGTTTTATATATTCTATAAATTTGTTATAGTACCTCTCTTACGATTTTATTAATTTTTTCACTTTCAAAATAATATCTTGAAAATAGGGCTAAATGCAAAATTTAACCAAAATAATACTCATACTCATAACAGCATAAATCACAATATTGAAGAAAATGTTTGTGTATATATATATATATATATATGAGTGAGTTCTTCCTGGTATGATATGTATAAATCTTTATATAAAATTTTATTTTCAACATTTTCTTGGTTAGTTTGAATATTTAATACACACTGAAAATGAGGCATACCATGGTCTCGAAACGTTTGTAATTATTAAATAAAGTTGTGTTAAAAATCTGAGTATTGCTTTGTTCTATATATTTATATATATATATATATATATATATATATATATATATATATGTGTGTGTGTGTGTGTGTGAATGTGTGTGAACTTGTGTGTTTTGTTTTTCATGAAAATCATATGAATGGTACTCAAGTAGTTTGAAATAGTATTATTACCTGAGGAACTTTGAACAAACTGTTATTAGTGCAATTAGTATCGCAATCCGCAGCCGATACATCAACACCTTGTGACGTATTTGCAGACACATTCAAAGTTGATTCAACATCACTAGCAGTTGCAGCAGATTCTTTTTCATCATCGCTCTTGTAAATAATGATTTACAATATAATATAGAAAATATGTATATTACATGTCTTTCAAAATTAAATTTATACTTACACTACTTAATTTATAGTAACTAATTCTGTAAAAAATAGTATTTCTCACTCCACTCTAATTGCAAATGTATGTACTCAAAATTGAAAAATATGTAAAAAATAATTAAATGTATTGATTAAATACAACGTTTGACCCTTATTTGAGTACATACTAATATTTAATTTTACAAATTCTGGAAACTTGATCTTAATCTGAAAATACTTCAACAAACATACATACTCATGTGTCTTTCTGTCCCACCCCACAAACTTTTGTTTCAATAATAAAAAAAACATATCAAAAGAATACATATAGAAGCACTAAAAACCATTTACTATTTAACAGTATAATAGAAATTATAGCTAAATATTAGACTGATTGATATCTAAGCTATTGAAATAAAAATGGAATCCTGAGGTTTTTCAATTTTCAACTTACTTAGGTTATCATTGAAAAATCATACATAAAACTATAATTACTTTACATTGAAAAATAATGTTCAATTTTAAAGGTTTAATTGCAACAAGTACAATTTGAAAATCAACAATATTAATATTGCTAAATAATTTACCCCTCAGAATTCTTGTAATAAAATATTTTATGCTATTTATAACTTTTGGGTGCTAAGAACTCTAAAAAATCATTTAATACATTGATATGCATTTATGATTTTATTATATCAATTGACTTTATTAATATCTTTATATAGATGGGTTTTAAAATTTTTGATATGTTTGTAATTAAAACTAGTTTGAAATCGCAAACTACTTACTACATTATCGTCATACGGTTTATATTCCTCGTCAGAAGAATCATCTGGCAGTTCCTCGTTTATGAGAGCGGCTACTTCAGGCGTAGTAGTAGGTTGAACGGGACTGACAACTGGTATTGGCCATGCAACAGGCAAATCCTTTTGTTGAAGCTCTCTGGAAAACAATGTTGATATTATTTGATATTTTAAATATTCACTGAAACATAATTATATAAAACATACAAAAACAATTCTTCATCAAAGAAGTACATATTTATAAGCAAATTAACATTATCAAAAAGTGCAAATTATTATATTGCCATCTTTTGTTTTAGAAATTGATTTAGAAATTTTTGTATCTAGTAGTTCACCAAACCAATAACTATAAAAACATTTGAAAAAGTAGGTAACTATGAAAAACATAAATGTCAGAAAAGTGACATAATTGAAAATTAATGACAGGAAAATAATTTTTATAACATATATGTTTTAACCTATTAGCTTACCATCTCAAAACCTTGTTTTATTACAAATGCATTTGCTAAATTTTATTGACAATGTTTGATACTTAATAGTTTGTTTTCTTACAAAATAGAATCAAATGTTTAAATGTTTCAAATTTATTGAAACATATTCTGTCATTTCAGTTTTCTAAATACTTTTGAAAAATAAAAACTAAATGATACATATTACAATCATATAGTATATCCTATTATTTCTAATATTGTTATTTTGTTATATTTTGTTTTTCTAGTACTATTTTATTATTCAGAAATTTTATTTATATTATGTATTAATTTTATTTTTATTATTATTTGCTTTTATTTTATATTAAATCATCATATATTATTAAATCATCATATATACATACAGATATTATTTTAATGTAAATTCTATCCTTTGCACTCTTATTTATTTAAATTTATGTTAATATTTATCATTATTGCTAGATGTTAATTATTTAACAGTTGTAATAAATATTGTAATTAAAATATATATATATATATATATATATATATATATATATATATATATATAGTATATTCAATCGAATGTTTATATGGCATATTTTAAAACTTAAATGTGCTGAAAACTAGTTCCTGATAAAATAGACAAGAACTCCAACAAACATGTATATAAACAATAAAATAACTTGAAATTATACTAGGCCCAATAAACTAAATAAACAGCCACTAACATATTTAAATCAAAAATAAATACTAATTTGAGCAGTACTATACATACTGCTTGAATTGAATTAATATATTTAACCTTAAATTAAATAGAAAAAAACATTTATTACAACTTGTTAAACAATCATTATCTGGCCTATTTTATTGTAACAAAAGTTAATATTATTAGATAAATGTGTGTAAACTTACTTCACTTTAGAACGAGTAAGTGGTGTAATATTAAGTAAGTCATTCGCATTCTTTCCTTCAGATTCTTCATTATCTTTCTCCGACTCTTTTAACTTCACAATAGCCAAAACATGTTCATTAGACACAACACGCTAAAATCAAAATGTATATTAAACTTTCATTTATCAAAATAAATTCATTTAGTGCAAAATGTTGACATTTTAAACTCAAAAACTATGAGATTATATATATATTACCGTAAATAAATATTAGACAGTAAATAAATAAAGAAATGTTTTTTTAAAAAAAATGTTTTTATTACTTTTTGGATTCTTTAAATATATATATATATATATATATATATATATATATATATATATATCTCGTATATAAATAAAAGGAAATAATCATAAAATGAAAGAAACAAACAACGTTTATCATTAGGAATGGCATCATTTATACAAACTTTTAATATTTTGCGAACATTAGCTGCTGTCAAATTATTTTTAGCTGCTGCTTGTTCTAACTGATTATTGATTTTAAGAACTTGTAGACAATTCTCTAATTTGTTCTCACTTTTAACACTGTCGCTGGCCCTGTTAAACAATTATGATAGCTTTAAATATAGTACAAAAAAACTGACATTAGCAATAAACTGTTACCTTTTATTAGCTTTAGCATGCTTTATGATTTTGGTACTCCGAGATGTTTTTTGTGGTTTGTCGTTTGAATTTTTGTCGCCACTCGATAAAGAATCTTTATCCAAATCCTTAGCCATTTTGATATTTTGATATTTTAACTTTTTCTCTTCATTATGAACTATGTGATATAAAATGAAATAAACATTTCTAGATATTTCGAATTAAATATCTATACACAACTATAAAACAATAAAATAAAATATGATATATAGTACAATAAATGTTTTATAACTGACAGTTCTTCGTCTGGACTCTACTGTCATCCAGAGATAATAAATAAAGCCGCACACACAGAGTGCACATCACAAAGATACGCGCCATTTGATTTGTTTACACATTTTTAGGCGCCAAACTCGTTGAACAGAAATCGTTATGGCTCGCTCGCTCGCTCAATTAAGGTGCATCCACACCTAACGAACGAACACGAACGAACATAAATGAACGTATCAGAACGAACGGCAACAGCATAGTGTGGCGCCACAACAATCACGAACGAACATAAACAAACATGGCGAGCAATGTTCCGCAACTTGTCGGTACATCAAGGTGCGTCCACACCTAACGAACGAACACGAACGAACATAAAAGAACGTACCAGAACGAACGGCAACAGCATAGTGTGGACGCCACGACGATCACGAACGAACATAAACAAACATGGCGAGCAATGTTCCGCAACTTGTCGGTACATCAAAGGGAATTGTTCGTTCATGTTTGAACTCGTATGTGCAGTGTGGACGTCTAAACGAACGCAAACGAACATTTTTGTTTTAATAATTTAATAATAATTTTTTTCCTATAATATGGGAGACTAAAGACCCTTTTTATAAAATTATTAGAAAAAAAAAACGATGCTTGGGAAAGTGTAGGCAGAACGTTTGGGATGTCAGAAGCTGCAGTAAAGAAGAAATTGCAGTCTTTACAAGTAAATATTAAACTTGTTATCATACATAGACATTCAACATATATGTTGAGGATGAGAGTTTGAAAATTGAGTATAGTTAGGCTCAAGCCTGGAATGTTCAGCTTGCTCCGAATATGAATGCTGAGGAAAGAAAACGACTCAAAATATAAATATTAAATACAAAAACTGAGTGAAATTAATTGAATAATTTATTTACAGTATATTTACAAAATATACACGAACAGAAATCACACAAAAACCAGTGAAAATGCCGTATGATTAAAGCTTACATTCATATCAATAATAAAACTGACGTTTCACGGAACATCTACGAACAACGAAAATTCAAGCGCTCACTGCTCTTAAGCGCTTGTTTAAGTTCGTTTGGAATTTTTCGCGTTCGTTCGTGTTCCTGTTCGTTCTTCTTTGTATTTTCTTGTTCGACATGTTCGTTCGTGTTCGTTCGTTAGGTGTGGACGCACCTTCAAAGGGAATTGTTCGTTCATGTTTGAACTCGTATGTGCAGTGTGGACGCTACCACCGAATGTCAACAAACATTTTTCTTTTTTGATGTTAAAATGTGCAGTCCTGCATTAGTTTATGTTGTGTTTATTATAAGATATTGCTGTTATTGACGAATTTTGTAAATTTGATGACTTTAAATAATCTTGCTCTTTCCCGCCACTTTCACGGTACAACCTCGAACAAAAAAATTCAAGCCCTCACTGCTTTGAGGCGTTTGTTTGGAATTATTCGCGTTCGTTCGTGTTCCTGTTCGTTCTTCTTTGTATTTTCAGGTGTTCCACACCTAACGAACGAACATGAACAAACATAAAAGAACGTACCAGAACGAACGGCAACAGCATAGTGTGGACGCCACAACGTACACGAACGAACATAAACAAACATGGCGAGCAATGTTCCGCAACTTGTCGGTACATCAAAGGGAATTGTTCGTTCATGTTCGAACTCGTATGTGCAGTGTGGACGCTACCACAAATGTAGACAAACATTTTTCTTTTTTGGTCTTAAAATGTGCATTAATGCATTAATTTATGTTGTATTTATTATAAGATATTGCTGTTATTGACAAATTTTGTAAATTTGATGACTTTAAATAATTTTTCTCTTTCCCGCCACTTTAAATAATAAATCTGACGTTTCACGGTACATCCTCGAACAAAAAGATTCAAACCCTCACTGCTTTGAGGCGTTTGTTTGGAATTTTTCGCGTTCGTTCGTGTTCCTGTTCGTTCTATTTTGTATTTTCTTGTTCGACATGTTCGTTCGTGTTCGTTCGTTAGGTGTGTATGTACCTTTACACGAATCCGTACGGCGAGTCTGTTCGCAAAGTGCAAGACAAAATTATTTTCTTATACAAATAATTTGTAAGTTTGAAGTTTAATTTGAAGTACAAATAATTTGCAAAAAAGATGGATTGCAATACTTATTTTAAAGAACAAAATACAAAAGATAATGAAGCGTTATTATCACAAGATGGGAAAATTTTAGACCCGAAATCTTATTTTAATGTATACTATTGCTGTTTGGACAATATTAATTTCACAAACCAAACAAAGATTTCAAAACCTTTGCGACGTAAGTAGTAACATTTGTCTTTTTGAAATCGAGAATCAATAAACGTTTCCGGAAAACTGTCGACTGAATTACTGTAAAGAAATATTGTAAAATATCTCATATGGTCATGACCAATTGATAGTTCTAGAAATGGGTTTGAATACAGAAATCTAAGAAATTTCTTTCATTAAGGTACAATGATGGATGCAATAGGCTTGCATCCAGTTTTCTCAACGAAATAACAGTATGCATTTTTTCTTGGCCCTTAATTACAATTTACAGTTGAAATCGCAACTGCTAAAAAAAATTTTTAAATTAAAACTAATTAAAATTACGTAAATACTTTAGGTAAATGTCTACCAGACTTGTATGTTCCTAGAGACAGAAACTTTATAAAATTTAAAGATCACTAAATAAGTCAGTTTTTCAAAAAAAGGTAAGGTGACTGAAAATATATCGGGAATCATTTGTGAAAAAATCATAAAATTAGAAAAAATTAGATAGATAAATAATTAGAATGATAAATAATTTAATATTATGTATTTCTATATTTTGTGAAAAAAAAATTTCTTCTTGAGGGGGCCCCTAAACAAATTTTGATACGGGGCCCCGCCAAAGCACGCTACGCCCCTGCATGTGATATCAGTAAAAACAATTAATTATTCTGCAAATTAGTATATTATTGTTCTGCTTAATGTTTAATGTACTTATTAAATGTTTCTTCGTTTGAAGTTAATGTGGAATCGATAAAGAAATTATCTAGTGTTCAATCCCGTAAGCGCAAACCTACGAAAGTTTAAAGTATTGGGCATTATTTACGAAAAATTGCGAGCTGATTTAGTATGAACGGAACTTGTTAAAAAATAGATACGAATTATAATAGAGAAAAATGGAAAATGTTTTTGTTGAAAATGTTTAACATCTGATGAACTTTAAACGTTGAAGACATGCGTGGTTAGGTTCATGGAAATATGAAAAATGGAAGCAAAATGTACTTAGTTAGAAACAAAAATCGTAAGCTTTTTTATACCTAGTGGTGTCCATTCTAAATTTAATTATTAACTAATACCATTTGAAAGGTTAATAAAAGGGCTACAACTTTTTTCATCATAATTTTTTTTTTTGTAACTCCTCTCGTTTTGAAACAGCGAACGGTTAAAGGGCTCGAGAGAGACTCCGATTGCGCGGCCGCGCGCTCTTTAAACAATCATAAACTTTGTCATTTTTCAAATAAGTTGATTTTTTAAAAAAAATCGGAAAAATTAAAGTTTTTATAAAATCTTTAAGTTTGTACTGAAGTAGTCAATCTGCTAGAATTCATCGTCTATAATGAAGTGAATTCTATATATGTATTCTGTATATGCTTCTTATTTGCATGATAGCTCACTCATTTTGCACGCAAAAAGCTTGTAACAGCACTCATTTTGAAGCACATGAATGAACACGGGGTATTTTAATATTGTCTAGATTTTAAAGCTTATGTTGAGAACTATAAAACCCAATTTCACTGAAATGTAAAACTTCGCCACTAGATGGCTTTAAATACAACAATTAAATCTTGACCGAAATAAAAAACGACTTTGCTCTTTCAAATCTTGCTTAATATTATTCATAGAACACTTTATAAAACACCGATTTATTAAGGTTTTTATTGACATTATTTTGTTCATTACATGATTTTCGTTAGAATGTATATTTTATGAGATATTAGCAAAAAAACGAAAATATATGAATGTTTAGTGGCCAGTAACTTTAAAATTATTAGTTTTTTTGAAAAACTATAAGAGACATTTTTTGCTTATAATTAACTTCCCGTAGGGCAAGTTGTAGTAATCGCAAAAAATCGAAAATGAAATTTTTTATATATTTTTACGTTTCAGAGGTTTCTGAACATTTTGGCATACCTTAAAAAAAATGAATGTATGTGTGTGTGTGTGTGCGTTTTTCGTCGACGTTTTCGGGAACACGGATCAACCGATTTGAATAATTCAAAAAACATTCGATTCGTATTGATAAGGAGACGTGCTGATTAGTTTTTGGCGAAGGTAGGTCTAACCGTTGCGAAGATACGGGGCAAAAAGTGCCGAAAACGGTAACTCAGTTTTTAAGAGAACGAAGCGTCCGATTTGAATAATTCAAACAACATTTCACTTGTATTGACAAGATGAAGAATTGATCAAATTTTCATGAAGGCAGGTCTAGCGGTTTCGGAGATCTAATAAAAAAAGTAAAAAAAAAAGCCATTTGGCGGTTAAAAATGATCATTAGACATATGCACATCAAATTATCAGATATTTTATAGAGATTTTAACAATAAGTATACATGTTTTTTACTTCCTCATGGGTTCCGTACCAATGTTTATGCGTCAGACGGCGGCGCGGCACTTGCGCGCTTTGACATTTCGTCTCTATGCAGTTCAAGCAGCTTTGAAAAAAAGTTCAGAATTTCCAAAATATTTCAAAATGAAGAAAACATTTTTCTTTTCAAAAAAATTTTGTTTTCAAAAAAAAAAAATTTTTTGTCAAATTTATAGTTCCTCAAAAATCTAATTTTTTCGAAGTAATTTTTTTTCAAAAATGTTAATCGTTTTTAAAAAAATAATAATTTTTGGTACGGGAAGTTCCAGCAATTTGCCTTAATTGCCTTAAGACAGAATTCCACTTACAGCTAGTTAGTTCTTCTATCGATTTCCTACGTTATTTTGAAAAAATGTAATTACACAATTGAGAAGGGGTGTCATCCCCCCGGGGGGTGGTGGCGGAACCCGAATTGTTTTCACTTTTGAACTTGAGGGTAAGATGAACCTAATTCCAGTAAAAAAAACTCCCAAAACGCTCCGTTTACTGCATTATATATACATTATATATATTATATCATGTGTAAAAATTAGGTAATTTTTTATTTTAATTTTCATGCATTTATTGACCCCTTAACGATTTTTGACTATTTACCTTAACCTTTAGTATTTGTCATGAAAGTGGATTTTCCTAGATGATTGGAATTGACTACAATAACATATTTAAGCTAAAAAAATAATAGGTAATAGTATTTTATATTTATTTAATTAATAAATTTTAACTTGTGATACATAATTTATTGAAGATGTGTATATTTACTAAACAATCGTAATGGTATACATTCCATTAAATTAATGAATGCTTAGTCAGTACTTTCAGTACTATAAACTGTCATTATTTGAAGTGACTTTAAGAACATTTTACATTTGTTTTCTAAATATATTGAAATTTACATGTCTCAAAATTTTGAAAAATGTGATAGACATTAAATTATTAAAATGTGTTACAAATTGACTAGTAGTCGAAAACTATTTACTAGAGAACAAATGAAATAAATATTGTAATGTTTTATCAGTCGTTATACCAACATCTTAGGTAATAAAATCACTGTACATATATTAACTTATAATTTAAACTTGATTAAATTGACTAACAAAAAATTACATTACCTACAATAAACAAATTATGTTTCATTAGTTATAGTCACTAATTTTGAAACAATTTTTACTATTAACTTCTGATTACCAGAAATTAAGTACATAGTTTGCAATTTAAATAAGTTTGTAAAAACTTGACTAGACGTATTGATAGCATCTGCTGTTAAGTAATAACTTATAGTATACATGAATAATATAAATAAAGACATCCAAAACGTTCACAGACATTTATATTGTATTGTATTATTTACACAGTAACGCAAGATATGTTTTATATAAAGTGTATAATTTTTTCTCTAATGTTTTATATGTGATGTAGTTTTTCATAATTAGCATTATTTATAAATATTTTCATAATTTCATAAAGTTTTTTTTGTAATTAAGAATCTAAATACAATTCTGTGAACATTTTGATAAAATTGATAAACAGTATAAAAACATTAATATGCCTAGTTAAAAGATTTAAAAAATAAAATTTTAAATGTTTTGAATTTATAGGCGGCATAATTGCGGTATGTGTTACCGCCGGAGTTGTACAAATTAAAACAAAACAAAATAATATTAGAATTTATTATTGAGTACTAGATGATGAGGTACAAAACCCTCATCTGTATTTAGAAAATATTTTATTTTAGATACCTATACTTATTTAAGAAGGCATTGTCGTAATTTAGTAATATTAAGTACACTTATATAACTTACCTAATTATTGTATATTTATGTCAAATAATTTATATATTAGATTTCTGTTCTAAAGTATTTTTCAATAAGGCATTGTTCTAGAACATGCGCTGTAATTCATTTTTAGACCCGATCGTTAAAGAACTGTATAAAAAATAGTCATTTATAAATAATGTGCTTGCCTAGATCATGAAATATCTTATGCGAACATTAGATTTACATTTTAACATAAAACTATTGAACAATCGGGTCCAAAAATATTAATAAGCACTATCCAATAAGTTACATTAATAACTGCTAATAAACTTAACATTCGTAAGTTATATTACAGATACCAATTGGTAAATTAAATATGTTCTTATTGATTAATGAGGCATATTTGCAAAACATTAATATTATTTATATTCAAAGTTCAGCATTAAATTACTATGTTATAAACTTAATGACTCAAATATATTGAATAACAAGATTGTAACTTAATCATCAATATAATTAACAATTGCTTTACAAGAACAAATACAGTTTTGTTAATAATTGACATCAAGTAAATATAAGTGACAAAGTGTAGGCCTTAACAATGATTGATCAAAATGATTATGATTCAATTAGCGTTACTTCAATATATCATAAAGACTTCGTGAAGCATTGAGTTCGATGATAATTTTTGATACAAGGGGCCGTTCAAGTATTACGTAAGCACTATATGGGGGCGGGGGGGTTGTTGATTTGCTTATTTTGGGTTGGCATGGGGTGCTGGGGAGTCTGGATGATGATTACGTCATAGGTAGTATTTTTATTTTTTTGCATTAATTGCAAAATGTTTACATAAGCATGGGGGTAGGGGGTAAGAGCTTTGCTTACTTTTGCTGACAAGGGGGATGGGGGGGGTAAATAATTGTAATAAATATGCTTACATAATACTTGAACGATCCCCAAAAGACTATACCGCAATAGTGATGAAAGGTACCCATAATACAAAACTATTAGTAAGACTACCAAGTCATTTGAAAGTTTCATATAGCCAGCGCAAAATCATTTTAGATTTAATTGATATTTAGCAGAAAATTGAAACTCAATTACTCATTTACTACATTAATTTGAAAGAAGATAACTTGTAAGCTATACTTCGATATAAGCAATTAATTTGAAAATAATTTTAATATTGGCCCCCCCTCAAACGATTGGTTCTGTGGCATAATTGCACCAGGACCCGCATTGAGTTAGGTTCAAACTACAATATATTAAGGCATTTTCATTTCTATTTTATTTTCTATATATATATATATATACAGATACATGCCTCGGTACTAGCAAAGTACAGAAGTCGTGGCAGAAAATTACATAATTCTACTTACATTTTTGTTCAATAAAACTATCATTTTTCTGTTTACATCATACAAAAAAATTATATAAAAAAATGCATAGTGCTGACAAGTTAGTTGTATAAATGTTAGTGCCAAATCTCTAGTGCTGTGTACACTTCTCTATATGTAACTAACCAACGTAATATCCACTGATGATGACATTAAATTGAATGTCGAAACGTTTGGAAATAAAGATTATTTTATAAATCTTTGGCTTTTCTTTGTTTGATGTATCGCCCTCAAGAACTCACTCATATATATATATATATATATATATATATACTAATTTTATTACTAACTTATGCACATTGTTTTTTCTTGTATAAGCAGTAATTGTTTTAATGCAGTTAATTGACTTATTTATACTTACATGTATGGGGTTCTCAAACATGCAAATATAAAGTACTATAAAATTTGATTAGATATACTAAGACAATAACTAGTTATACATCTTTTACCAATGATTTTCAATATATTAAATATTTCTATCCTATATTTAAATCGAATATTAAGCATAGAAATGAACAACCTACCAAAGATTTTAACTAGATTTTTAAGTACTTCAGTAATTTTAGATATGTTTATGAAATTTGAATTAGAGTAGAACTTTATAAATAATTACATACTAAATAAAGATATAAAAATAAAAAATATCAATGACTCGACTAACAAATTTGTTACAATAGACTCGTAGATATACTCGCATGTATAAACACCGATATAATTATTGAGCATTTATTTTATATCAATATGTATTATGCTTGTCAGTACCACAAATTTAAATAGATAGGATGCAAATAAATAGGATGTGAGAATCAATCACCAAAGATTTTCTGAATTTAATGATATCATCTCCCGCTTACAGTTTTGATTATTTTGATGTTATATCAAGATTAAATTTGATCTAATAATTGTTTATATACTATAGTTGGTTATAAGTAAAACAAAATCATAATTTTATGGGTTAATGTTTTATGAGTCAACCATAGACCTGAGTTACTAGACGTCGCGAATTGCAAGGTAATTAAAACTGAAAAACTCTGAAGCTGGCAAATATTATATTTATTTCTATAAACCAATAGAGAAATAAATTAATCAAATATAATTGTGCAAAAAGGTGGTAAAACCATTGAATTATTTTAGCAAATAAAATGACATTCTTTAGAGTAAAGTAGTTATGACTGATCATGCCCATAAAGAGCGTAGCGCTGAACCAGAGAAGCAGCTAACAAAAGTAGTTGCCAAAGAATATCAATGACAAGCAAAAATGGATAAGCTAAATTATTAGCTGCGTGAGCAACATAGACAAGAAAACTACAAAAAGGAAGTTGAAGAGCTCAGAGTTGCAGGAAGCAATACCATATGGAAACAGAAACGACATTAAGAATTGCAGAACACCTGACAAAAAAGCTAAGAAAATGAATTGATTCCAGATCCAGATCATTTTAAGCTGGATTTCGAGTCAATTAATTTATCGGAAAGTGATGATGTATATGCAGATTCCGCTAAAAATGATCCTGAGTACAGTTCACCAAGGCATAAGCGAGTCTCAGCAGGTGTTAAGCGTAACGTAATTGATTTATAAAGGGTTATTGGATAGGTTTACTAAGATAATAATATCAACAACTCAATCGTTCTTAAACATGAGTAACCAGAAAAGAACATTATATCGCTGGCGTGATAAAACAAACAAAATAAATTCTCAAATCACGATCATGGGTTGGCCGACGTCACAGATAATCCGATTGTCCTAAATATCAATACGAATCGATCACTTATTTATGGATTCTAAACATTGTTTCGCTAAATTATTAGTTGTAGTCCTTGATTTATACTTTTGTATCAAATATAGTAATTTAGACATCATGGGCACATGCGGCATGAATTAATTGAGCATCTGCATTATATATATATATATATATATATATATATATATATATATATAAACTTTACCATTTTCACTATATATTGATTAGTCCTATAGATCTATGTGATTAACATAGAGAGATTCACAATAAAACGATTGTCGATAATTGATTAAAATTAAACTTATTTACAGTGAACTTACACGACGTCGGTAAATGGGCTTAAACTTGTTCTTATCCTTAGAAATATAATTTTTTATATAATTCATGCGACATAATATATTAAGATAATTTTCTCAAATAATTCATGCGACATAATATATTAAGATGATTTTCTCAAATAAACTATATACAAATTGAAATATGAAAATATTGTGACAAATTTGAAACTTGATAGGTAATTTTATTATTAAATAAAATAACTTTTTTCATATAGGATAATGATATATGGTAAAAAATATGTAATATTTGTGTATACTTTTACTATAAACTTCCTTCAAGTTTGCCAAATTCGCCACCAGACTAATATACCAGGCAAAATCTATCATACTCCATCCATAAATAATATCAATTAGCATACAACAATTCACCATTATATGAAACATACAAATGAACGGAAAAGCGAGATTTACACCATTTTATCCTCATTTGTCGATATAAAATATGTTAATGAGAATAATAATACTCAGCACACTTCGTAACAAATTATACATATTTTAAAACTATCTTTAAATATCATGTCTCATAATGGTAATTTCTTATTAGCTTATTGAAATGATAGCAATGTCACAATCGCACAGACACAAACTAGCCTAGTCTTTAATTCAATCAAATATTAGACACCTGGCAGCCTAGCTTCTTGAAGTGCCGGCTGAGTCGCTGCTTGATATGGCGAGAGTCCTGGAAATCCAGCAGCGCCGCTGCCAGGCAGAGCCGCGTAGGTGTACGGGCTCATGTAACCGCTGGCTGCAGCACCTGGGTTCAAATAAAATTTGAATATCACAACAAATGGCGTTAATGTTATAAATAAATTAATATTAAATCGATTTATTTTTGCTGAATTAAACTTTATCCAAATCTGCTAATACCTTATATTTGAAATTTTTAGCGTTTTTGTCTTTTGTCTACTACTACTGATAATTTACAAACCTGCTGCGGCAGCCGCGACGCTAGTGTAAGGATATGTCTCGAATCCATTAACAGCAGCTGCTTGCTGCTGAGCTGCTTGTGCCGCTACTGCATACTGTTGTGGATATTGAGCTGCTGCTGCAGCTGCAGCCTGTAAAAGATACAGTACAGTACAAAGATAAAATCTAACAATTGTGATTAGAAGTGAAAATGCATATTTTAGATCAATATGCACAAAATATGTTCTACATAATAAACATTACTAGACAAAATTTCAATAAAATGCCTCATATGAGAATTTCTCAGACACAATTTGTTAAATTGGTTTCTAATTTCTAAATTGGTTTCTAAACTAATAAGTCGGTTTTTAAATTATGTAATTTGAATACCGGTACTTTAGTAGAAAATGCCGGTTTCCAATTTATTATGTAGATTAAAAAAAAATTCACCAGATTGATGAAAATCTATAGCCGTCCTTCGTTTCACTATTATAAAATATTTACATTATATGTAATAAACAAGAAAAACAAATATCTTCTTATGTATAAAAATGGAGCTCTCGATAAAATGATCCGCTTAAACTCGAAAACGGCTAAACCGATTTGGTCAGTCTTAGTCTTGAAAAATTCATGCTAATCAGTAGGTTGTCAAAAGGTGAGATTATTTCAAATCGCGTAGAAACTTTACATTTTTAATTTGAAAATCCATAATATTTTAATTTGTAGAAGCGTAAATTAAATAAAACAATGAACGGTGGGGCTAATAATTCGAATGTCGAACGTTTTTGACAGATGATGTTCAGTTACGTTTAATAGGATGTTTTAGGTGAATATGATATAATTATGAATAAATTTGTGTAAGAAGTTATATTTGTAGTTACATTTATACCATACACAAAAACGTTATTAAACGGATCGCAAGTGTTACTAGAAACTCAAAATATCAACTTTTTTGAATTGTAATATGAAAATGCACTTTTTGGCGTTGTAGCACTCGTTTTTGCAAATAATATTTTTCTCAAATACGGTGCTCTGAAGGATCTCATTTATATAATTATATACTCATTGGTATTTATAAAACATTTTCTGGGTTATATTATTTTTTATTTATATTATTTAAATTCAGAACCTAAATTTGGTATCGATCAAAGGAACATTTTTCGAATAACATTTTCCCAGTTATAATGTCCCAGAATTTATCAAAGAATAGATGGTGATATATGAAGGTCCGCGGTTAAAAAGGTCCACAACTGATGTGTCAAAAACCAGTAAAGTTAAGCATGGTTTAATAACAATATTTGAAAGTAGAGGGAAAAAGATGTATAACCAGCTATAACCTTGATTCTGACTCTGCTATCGGGAGATAAACGGTAATCTTTGATGATCCATAATAAAAGTATTTTCTTCCGTTGGTAGTTTTTAGCATTAGTTAAAAATTTATAAATAATATAAAAATTTAAAATGTAATTATTTTGAAAAATACCTTTAAAATTAAAATAAAACATTAAACCTGTTTGCCACTGGCCGTTCCAAGTTACTCCGCCTATAGGGTAAAAAGGAATAGATAAATTTTTGAAAAATAGCAAAAAAGAACATTTCTACAACGATGAAGTAGCTGACAGTTTTACTGAACGTAGTCAGATAATTGTTCGTTTAAAATGTGTTATTTGTTGTGATATAATTGGTTTGATTTTTATAATTAATATTTGCTCAAAGTCAAATTGAAGCTTTGTGCCTCGCCCTGCTCTACATATATACTTTTTATTAAATTTACTTTATTCAACAAATGTTACTTGAAACTTTTCAAAGAGCAGGTCAAAGAAGAAATACTTAATTTATTTTCTATCTCTCCTCGCAGAAATTTGAAAATTTTGTATAAGCTCAGTAGTATTATTTACATTTACTTATACACAAAATCCAAATCCAAAAAGAATCTGAAAAACTTGAAACGTAATCAATAAGTCGAAAGACCAAAAAAGACTTGGATAGGATTATACCATGTTTTCTATAGAAAATGTATAAAAACTTCCAGATTGATTGTTTAGACAAAATATAGACGAACTAATGGGGTTTATTGTTTTTTATAATACCACATTGCATATAGCATTCAAACAACACATCCTTATACACTTAAAGTATTAATATTTTTGATTCTCTAGAAATTGTTTGGAACATACCTTCATTAGCAAAACAACGTTTGCCGGGTCAGCTAGTTATCAATAAAATTGAATAGTAATAATTTCAGGCAAAAACTGGTTTTAATCACTCGAAATTTTCTGTTGAAATTTTTTGTTCGAACTATTCGAGCAAAAATGTTTTTATAAAAACTCGAAATCGGTTAAAACCTTTTTTTTGGAAAAATACTATACAAAAACCGGTTTTTCTACAATGTCAGTTTATATATGAACCCTAATATCAGAAGTCTTAATTAAAATGTTTGTATAAACATAATCGATAGTCATTTAATAGCGTTTGCGCTCAAAGAAAATTTTTTTATTGCATTGCAGAATGTTGAAAGATATATAGAAAATTCTTAATTTTTTACATAATTTAGAGTTTAAATAAATATTTTTATGTTTTATATGTAAATATAAAATTTATTGGCATTGATAGTGTATGACGATACACTGTCAATGTCAATCAATGTTAATGAAAAAAGTAGGTTCAGAAGCTTCAAATAAAGTAAGTACGGAAGCCAAGTGCAAAAGAGGTTCAAAGAGGTATCAAGTTGTGGAAAATGAGCGTTTCGCAAAATTCAAAGTATGCAGTAAAAATTTTTTATTCAATTATTAAATTCTTTTGTAAACAGTTTTTTATATTTTCCAAACACATAAATTACATACGTAAAACTTTACATTTTATTGAGAGTTTCGTAACAACATACAAGATCTGAACACTTAAATACTTAAATTATCTATATAGCTATCAGACTAAAACGTTGTTTTTCAAATGTTTACGAAAGAGTGTGCCATTTTTAATAGAATCTCACCAAAAAATGATGTCAAATATTCTAATAATATTAATAATAATCAAATATTCTAATAATAATAATATTATTATCAAAAGAAATAAATTTGAAGCCATATCGATCAAAATTTAAGTCTTATTGTTAGTCGAGGAATCTTTGAAATTGTGAAATAGTTCAAATTGCACTGACCTGTTGATATTCGTAGAACTGCGTAGCAGAAGCGGCCGCTGCTGCCACGGCCGCCGCGTGCGATAGTTGCGTCGCTTGCAGGGGTACAATACCAGCCGCTGCGGGGCTCAGGTACGGCGATTGGTACACATAACCGGGAGGCACTCTATATAGAACACAGATTAGACTTTATTATTTGCTTATCTCAAAATCTACTACCGTGTATAATTAACACTAAACCTACCAACGCCGGTCAAAACGATCAATTTTTGTGTATAACTTTTATCGTTTTTAAACGTTAAATACCAATATCAAACTATATGACAATTTTTATTCAATCACTAACTAAAAAAACTTGTTTAAATCAAATTTCATTACTTTGGTGTAAAAAAGTAAACCGAAAAATAGAAATGTGAGAAGTAGCAATAGTGTTCCGAAAAACTATTAGAAGTTGTATTAGTTAGTACATTGTTTGGTGAAAATGTAATAGACCACATTCCTATGAAATGTAACATGAAGTCGAAAATTTGTAGTTGGTTCATTTCAACACTTTGATCCTAGTTGGATAAAAGCGTAAATTTGTGTATAGAGAGACAACGACTAAAAGCATTTTTAGGCATAATTTTTGTTTTAGTTATTATATATAATTTTTTTAACTCGACGATGCATATTCAAATCTCAACAAATTTAAGTTTTTATCAACACTCCACAAGTTCGGCTTTGTTTGGATGAAAAACTCATCAAATTTTTTTAAATGAAAGTTCCGAAACAAACAAACATATTAGCTTCAAATATGCTTAAATTGGTAACGATGTGAAAAAGCCGAATAAAGTACATATATTATTTAAGCATATACAATCTGTATAAATATTTATTTTATTCGTCTTTTTCTTAAACTACTTTTAGAAATTATATGAAAATAAATTTTAGATGAAAACTTCATGAAATTTCTTTATTTTATATAGATTAAATAA
>NW_020539664.1:0-19803 GCF_003426905.1 Ctenocephalides felis
TATTAAACGCTGAGAGGTATTTAAAGCCTGTAAAAACAGTGCGGTGTTTTATTTTGGTTATAATTTGTTTATGCATGCGGCACATGAATGGTTCTGTGTCGTTCAATAATCAAAGAGAAGAAGGAGCATCTTAATCACTTGGGGCTAGCTTTCGGACGCTGTAATCTACAATTTTCGAAGATTTGGATGAGCCTAATTTGAGGTTGGGATACAGGTCGCTGCCCAAGGATTGTTCTATTTGCCGGTTCCATGTCCACGTGAAACTCAGCACCCCCCAAGCAGTTTTTTGGCCTTGTTGGTGATATTTGCTGTTTAACTTCGACTATCACGTGGAGAGGAGAGGAAATTGGTCGTGTATAACCTATACACGAGTCGTGAGTGTTACTTTGACATCTATAAGTGTACATATGTACAAAGAACATTTTATTAACAATAAGTGTTTATAATTCAAAATTTATTTGTTTTCTTGTTACATATAGTTATTTTAGTTATTTGTTGTTACTTACTTATAGATATTGTTTAATTGTACCTCATTGTTATAGAGTACCTTATTTCAAAAGTCTCTTTATATTTGCCTTGATTAGTTGGTTACTTGATATTTGCAATCATAATGGCAGACTTAGCTTCATTAGAGAGTACGCATAGGATGATTAAAGCATCATTTGACGCAATTCATAAATATATCAGTAGCTTTAGTGAGGGCGGTAACATTAAAACGTTATCAGTACGTAAACAAAAATTAGTCGAGAGAAGTCACGATTGGGACGAAAATTATGTACAGTTGGAAGCAATCAGTCCAGGTACGCATACTACTGAATACCTTAAGTACTCAGAGCTTTATTTTGATATGATGTCGGAAATAGAAACAATAATTGACCGACATCAGAAAACCTATTGCGAAAGGTGCTCACGCTTCAATAGATGTGAAATTGCCCGATATCATATTACCTAATTCAATGGGGAATATAATGAATGGACAGCCTTTATAGATATTTTCAATAGTTTAATTCATAATAATTCTAAATTAGCACCTGTACAAAAATTGCACTATTTAAGAGGTGCACTCACAAATTCAGCTTCCAACTTAATCTCCACAATCAGTATTTAATGAGAACTATGATATAGCTTATGACCTCATAGTTAAAACATATAACAATAAATTTTGATTATTAATTCGCACTTGCAGAGTATAGAGAATATTCCAGCTATTAATAAAGGAAGTTTTGAAAATCTGAGGGCCCTTTTAAATAGTGCAAGACAACAGATACAGTCATTAAGGTCCTATATGAACCTGCCGAGCATTGGGATGTAATTTTGCTGTTCATGCTGAGTAGGAAACTTGATACTGGTACGAAGGTTGCCTGAATCTGTCTAGAACGTCAGGGCAGTTACCATCCTTAGTGGAATTTTTTACTTTTTTGGAACTTCGGGTAACTGCTTTGGAACATTCGTGTAGTTCAGACAGCAAACCAGCGTCAACAAAGAGTGTTCATACCATTGTCAAGAGGCCTACACAGTCATGTATTCTTTGTAAAGGGGAGGATCATGCCTTATATAAGTGTTCCAATTTTAAATCATTAGATACAGAAGCTAGAAAGAGCTTCATTAGTAAACATGGGATATGTATTCGTTGTTTGGCATCTCGACATAGTGTGGCTAAGTGCAGATTCAAATACACCTGTGGAAAATGCAAAGCCTCTCACAATACCTTGCTACATAAGGATCCTGAGCCTGTGCCCAGCACTTCTCAAAGTAGCACGGTTTGTATGGCTAGCAACACAGGCGTACAAACCTTGTTATCAACTGTTTCGCTTATTGTCATTGACGCGGAGGGAGCACAACATACGGTGAGAGCACTTTTAGACAGTGGGTCTCAGATAAATCTTATAACTAATTCTCTTCTGGCGAAATTGAAATGTCCCATTAATTCAGAGGTACATAGACTGAGCGTGTTGCAAGGTCAAAGCTTTTTGTGCAATAAGGCAGTAAAGTTGACTGTTAAATCTAGGCTGGGTGCGTTCTCTAGAAACATTAATTGTGTGATGGTGGATAGAATTACGCATTCATTGCCATCTGTATTTATAGATTATGAAGGCTGGAAGATTCCTGACAATGTCTCGTTGGCAGATCCGTCTTTAAATGTGCCTGGCAGCGTGGATATGCTGATAGGAGTAGAATTATATTTTGATGTTTTGCAGCAAGGATGTATTAGGCTAGGGAATCATCTTCCTATTTTAAGGAAAAGCTCTTTCGGATGGTTGATTTCTGGTGTCTTTAAGGCAGAACTTCAAGGTAATGTACACGTTGGTCTTATTTCTAATGAGGATCTTCACAATAGTTTGACGAAGTTTTGGCAGTTGGAAGAAATTTCTTCAGACAATGCTATGACGGGTTCAGATAAGCTATGTGAAGATCATTTTATGGCCAATGTTGCACGCCTTGAAAATGGCCAATTTGAGGTAGCCTTGCCATTTGTGGAAGACCAGGTCGAAAGGCTTGGATCATCATTTGTTACTGCAAACATAGATTCTTGAATTTAGAGAGGCGGTTTGCTAGGGATGTCAGCTTGTTTGAAGCATACTCTCAAATTTGTAAGAGAGTATATTGATTTAGGTCATGCTGAACAAATTGTGTTACTCCGGAGGAAGCTGTCAGGAATGATTATTATTTTTTGCCTCACCATCCAGTGGTAAAGATGGAAATTTCAGTAAGATACGAGTTGTGTTGATGCTTCAGCAAAGTCATCTTCAGGTATCTCGCTGAATAATATCTTACACACTGGACCAAAATTACAACAAGACCTTTTTTTCCATTTTAGTTAGGTTTCGGTGCCAGCAGTTTGTTTTTGTGGCGGACATTGTCAAAATGTACCGTCAGATTAAGGTTCGAAACGAGGATCAAAGGTATCAGTTAATAATATGGAGAGATAATCCCCAAGAGATTTTGAAATTTTTTAGGCTCACAACTGTGACATATGGCACGGCATGCGCTCCTTACTTGGCTATGCGGTGTTTGAAGATGCTTGCTCAAAGCAATTTGACAACATATTCAAGGGCTGCACAAGTTTTAGATAGGGATTGTTATGTCGATGACATTATCACAGGAGCGAACACTTCGGACGATCTTGTTAGGATACAAGGGGAGATTGTCAGGTTATTAGGTGAAGGTGGTTTCTCGTTGCACAAGTGGTCGAGCAATTGCAGAGAGGTGCTGCAAGCAATTCCTGAAAAGAATAGAAGCTCAGCTGTAGCCTTGTTTTCAGAAGGAGATACAGTCAAAACCCTTGGCCTCGCATGGAATCCTTCACAGGATTGTTTTAAGATCTCACAAATTAAGGTTTCGGTTGCGGAGGCCCAGCAGGTTGTTGATACCAAGCGGTCTGTGCTATCAACTATAGCACAGATCTATGATCCAATTGGGCTCGTATCTCCTGTTACTGTTACAGCTAAGTTAGTTATGCAGGAGTTGTGGAGGCATAATCTGGATTGGGATGAAGCATTGTCGCGAGAACTGCAAGTTAGGTGGGATTTATTTAAAAATCATTTGTCGGATCTTGATAACCTGACTATTCCGCGTTGTGTGTTCCATTCGGTTCCTGTGGATATACAATGCCATGGGTTTTCAGATGCATCGTTGCTTGCATATGGGGCGTGTATATATCTTCGAGCAACATATGCAGATGGAACGGTGTCATCTCATTTACTGTGCTCTAAATCAAAAGTAGCACCATTGAAAAATGTCACACTGCCAAGGTTGGAGTTATCTGCGGCTTTGTTATTAGCAAAGCTTTATAAGCAGATAACAACAATATCGGACATTAAAATCTCTGCATGCTGGCACACAAACAACATTGGCAAACATAAGACTTAGGTATTGGCCTATTGACGGACGAAACACAGTAAAACGAATTATTCATAAGTGTGTGAAATGCGCTAGATTCAGAGCAGCCAGTACTGAACAATTAATGGGAAGCTTGCCTAAGGATAGGGTCACTGCCTATCGACCTTTTCAGGTGGTAGGGGTTGATTTTGCAGGTCCAATTGAATTAAGAACCAGTAGATTAAGAAAGGCTCCGCGCATTAAGGCATATATTTGTTTGTTCGTCTGTATGGCCACTAAGGCAATTCATATTGAATTAGTGACAAGTCTTTCTACAGAAGCCTTCATGTCAGCTTTGCGACGCTTTATTGCACGGCGCGGTTGTTGCTCCGTGATCCATAGTGACAATGGGAGAAACTTTGTTGGTGCCAAAAATGAGTTACGGCAATTAGCCACATTATTTCAATCCGAGATGTCCAAACAAGAAATCATTTCGTCGTCTGCTCGGTTGGGGATAACGTGGCAATTCATACCCTCTCATGCACCCCACTTTGGAGGTTTATGGGAGGGATCTATAAAAGTGATGAAGCATCACATTCGTAGGGTTATCGGGTCGCACTGTCTCACGTTCGAAGAGTACATGACAGTATTGTTACAGATCGAAGCTGTACTTAATTCGAGACCACTTCTTACCCTCACAGATGATAGCTCTGATATATCTTATATTAGCCCCGGTCACTTTTTAATTGGTAACGCCCTAACATCTTTTCCAGAACCATATAACGATATTGCAAATGTCAAGGCAACTAAATTATTCAAACAAATAGCAGAGATGAAAGATAAGTTCTGGTCTTTATGGTCGAAACAGTATTTGTCAGACCTACAAAAAAGACAAAAGTGGTCAAAAGAACGGCCAAATATTGAATTAGATACAATAGTTCTATTGAAAGAGGACAATGCGCCTCCATTACATTGGCCTATTGGCCGTATAATAGGTACAAGTCCTGGACTTGACGGCAAGGTTAGAGTAGTTCAAGTTAAGACTAGTAGTGGTGTTTATACCCGCTCAATTACTAAAATCGTCCCTCTACCTTGTCATTAGCCTATACATTTTATCTGTTATGTTTTTAGTATTTCTTATCAACATTTATTATTAAAGTTATCCAATTATTGTTAAAATATCATAAATAATTAAAATATGTTATCAATTTTATATGAATGTTTTACCTAGAAATAATATTAAGTTAGGAATATGTTATTGTTATAGACTGATACACAACTATTTGTATTAAGATCAACTAATCATCATGCATTTATTATATCATTATACAGTCCACTATTCATATTCAAGTTTTGTTTTGTTAGCATTAAGATGATTGTTTTTAATTAGTTTAGATATAAGATCTTAAGAAATAATCTTTTGTAAATATTTATCATTGTTGTATTTTGTTTTATATTTTGTGATGCTTTCGCATCGCGCGGGAGCATGGATAAAATTGTCATTCAAATTTATAATTTAAGTTTCGCGCGCTCGTTGTGAACTGTCAACAACGAGCGTTATGGCTGATAGGTTGGTAGCATATACTACGCGCCACCTTCAGCTTTGTATATGCCGATGTGCAACTTGTATAATAAATGTCTAACTCTCTTCTTCAAGAACTTTCGAAGCATAAACATCTAAATAAATATACCTTAAAAATATACATCCAGCATTTCTTTATTCCAATATCCATAGAGGTCAAGATCTAAACGAGCTAAAACTTTTTAGTCCTATGATAAAACTCAGTTATTTCTAAAAATCATTGAAATTTGAAAAAAATGATTGTGCTCTCAAAATATACATTATTGCAAATTAATATTATTTCAATTATCAAGAAGTTCATGCTACTCGCCTTAAAACAAAATGCCAACACCAACACCAAGTTTTAATGTGATTAAATTTTTAATTTGCTGATTGATTTTATTGTGATTAAGCTTTTACTTGAAATCATATCAAGATATATTTTTTAAGTAAAATCAAATATCACTACTTGATAATACTTGACTGATCAAGATGAGAATTGATCCTGAATCTGGTTAGTAGTAAGGCCAAAGCTCTTACCATTATATCACTGCAATTCTGAGAATTGAATTTAGTCTATTCTGTTAAAAGCAGAGTTTTGGATTGCTTCAGTAATAAATAAACTTTAGCCATTTTTTGCATGCGTTTTAAGTTGCAAAAATCATAAATATAAGGCGGCGTCCATTAATCACGTGATCGATTTTTTAAAGATTTTTGAGCCCCTCACCCCTTTTGGTGATACGTGGTGGTATTCGAAATTACCCCCATCCCCCACCAACCATCACTTGTATCTTTAGTTACAAGAATAAATTTTAATTTTTTTATTTTTTTGAAAATGTTTGGATTTTTTTTAAACAATTTCAGGAAAAATAAATACACGTATTATCTTACTATACCTTTCCCTCCCTCACGTAATATTTTGTGATTTTTTGTCAACTCCCCTTCCCCGTAAAAACCCCACGTGATTAATGGACGCCCCTTGAGTGAAAATTTCACCTAAAATTAAATCTACCAAAATTTAGCAAATTGAAATGCAGAAATGTAAATCTTCTTCATTACTTTTACTACCAATAGGGAAAAATAGGAAGGATTTAGAGTAGTTTTTAAATAAACTAATATATTTTTGAGTTCTACTGACAAACGCAACTAAAAATAAAACAAAATCAATAACCAATTACACATACACAAAACTCTTGAAATATTAATAAATAAAAAAATTATTCACCATATCAATAAGCTGCCCTCCAAAAAATTAATGACATATCAACATCATATATATATTTACATACTAATATATAAAAATCACAGCAAAAAACAGTTCTATATGAATATTTACTATTGGACACAAACTGAGTACTTAATAACGTTGTCAATATTAATAGAAGTCAATGTTATAAAAATCTCGTATAACATTTTAATAAATGACTATTATTACATCGATGACAGCCGGACATTGAAAAATATCTACATTACAAGTTTTAAAAGTTACCGATGAACAGTGTGTGGGCAGTATGGTATTAAAAATTACCATATATATAATGTTCACACCAATGAAAAAGAAACAAATATCGAAATATATTTATCATTCTAAATATATTAATGAATTTTGTAATTCCTAGATCGAGTTGGATAGAGCTATATTGCCTGGGGAAAAAATTTAAGAGAATATTTTATAGACAGAGCATGCCATTGATTTTAATATACCAGGTGTAAGTATAGTAAATTTTATTCATAATTTAAAAAATTATTTATTAAAATATAAGTCAACTAGTTTAATGATTAAAATAGTTTCATCATATAAAACATGTTTTTCAACCAAATTAATATGAAAGAATGCATTTATTTTCCAGTAAATTAGGAGAGATTGGATACGGTTGTGCCACTTTTTTCTTGATCAGCAATTTATGTTAGTTTACCAGTTAAATTTACCCGTTATTTGAATATTGATCTACTTGGAAATATTGATATGCTGTATTTAAATACGATAAAAATTAGTAATTAAATAAAATTATACTAGAAAAGGGCGAGTGGCAAAACCGTCTACACCCCAAGGACTGCTGTGGTAGGTATAAAAATAGGCAAAAAACAATGTGGTCTACAGATCATGTTGTTATGCAATAATGGAAACTTGTTCGAACAAACATACTTCATTTTTTTCCCTAGGATTCTTTTTCGACTATCTCAAATCAGTATAGTTTAGCTGTTATGACGACTGAAGCTACCGTACTCTGTCACAATCGTTTTTGAAATAGTATAAAATGAATCATTAATCAATTTTCCAAAATATTCTAACAAATACTTATGACGCAACGGTTTGGCCAATTTTTACGAAAAGCTAATCAAGACGATTTTCATCTATGTTTTTAATTAAAACAGGATGCCACTACTGCTTGATATAAGGCTGTTCGAGGTGGGTTTCGAATCTGGAACTCTAGATATAAAGTCAAAAGTTTTTACAAATAAGCCAGTGAGAAGCTCCAATTTTAACAATTCACATTTTAGGTTGAAACAACAATTTTAACTTCAATTAAGGCAAATAATCATTTTTTGAAAATCTAATTAATAGATCATTTATCTACTGGAGCATAGCATAATATGTAATATCACATTACACAATTGCTTGACTAGTTAATTAAATTTCCTATTTATCATGCCCACGTGCCATGTCAGAGTTGACTTTATATACCCACATTGCACTAAATAGACAATTTTCTCGTAGAAAATTACAATAGTTCTGACTCAAACAAAAAGAGCCACAAAACAGAAGATATAAAGCATTATACGACTCCAGCTCGTATATAATATTTATATCGTATTGTGTAATCATCCTTTTGTTATCATGTAATTTTCTCAACGCGCAAAGTGTACTTTATGAACGTCTGCATTTGTCTTTCTCGGCAAATACTTTCCTCTTGGGAAGTCTCGAAGTCTTTTTCTATTTACAGTGAGTTGTGCAAGTTATTATAAAAGTTTTAGGAAAGCTTCTTACAGAAACCTTCTGCTGCCAATACGTCTATTTTAAGTTATTTTTCAAGGAAATCTCGCACATCGAACGAACAATGAGGAGGAAAAATGTGTATAATAAATATGATGGCAAACATATTTAATTTGTTGTTTGGTTTGAATTTTGATTTTGGTTTATATATCGAAGAGTGAAAAAATCTTGTGTTATTTTTAGATTATTATGTATTACAGTAGCTACAGTTTTCTGTAATTTGACCACATATCTTCGATAGTATCGTTCTTGATTTCTCATAAACTCATGCTCCAAAATATGCCTTGTGGTTTAGCTATAAAATTCTTTTTATCTAAATTAGTGTCCAACTAATCCATTTTAATTTGAAAATAGATTTATGATCAAAATTTGGAAGTAAAAATGACTTCCTTGATCTAACTAACTTTTATGTGTAATACAGGACCATTAGAAAACAGCAATTACTACTTCATTTCATATATAATATTCGATTCAAATTTAACAATTAAAATCTTCATATAGACTTATGAAGTGAGCTACCAATTAATCCGTTTTTACTTAAAAACAGATTTATGATCAATATTTTGAAGTAATAATTACTACCTTGACTTAACTATGTTAATGCAATGCAGGACCAGTATCCACAATTTGAGAAGAGCGATTACTATTTTATTTTTTATAGAATATTTGTTGTTAACATATTGGTTAACAATTGATTTTTTCATATAGACCTCTAAATCTTTATTTCAACAAAATATCCCTTTAAATTTTCTTGAGTTTTGCTAAATCTCAATGAAGAAAAGATTAGTGTGAGAGGTTTTCGCTGCCACTCTACGCCAAAGTGTCCAACTAATCCATTTTTATTTGGAATTAGATTTATGATCAATATTTTGGAATAGCAATGATTAGCAGTATCTATAATATGGACAACCTTTTATGAGGACCAATTACTACTTTATTTCATATATAATAATTTATTTTTAATTTCACAATTAAAATCTTCATACAAACGTCTAAATCTTTAATTCAACATTCCTTTACATTCCAATATGTCAACTTTGATTTAAAGATTTCCACTATATATGCCCTCATTTATCAAATATCCGATCTCAGTAAATTGATATAAGACCTTTCGATCGCCGCTATAAGAAAAGGTGTGGATACCCAAAACTTTTTTGGATTTTGGAAGCAATATATTTCATTCAACATATGTTTATCTGATTTTATTCATTTTACATAAAACTTTACAAGCCAAGTAACCAAGATTGATATCAATATGGAACAGTCGAAAATAAGAAAATGGTAATATATAGAGACAGATTTTAGTCCAGATTTTGAAATAACTGTAGTGGGAAATATCTACACTAAGGATACCTCAAATTAAAAAAAATCCATTTTTTTTATTTTTTTATCATTTTTAATACATGAGATTTTTATGCCTAATTGTGTTTAATAAAATGTAAAACAATGCAATATGTATATGTATAATATATTTTATTTGAATATGTTTGATGTTAGTTATATCTCTATAAAATATTCCAACAACAAATTAAAAGAAGAACTGATAACTACTATACTAGCATTAAAATAGACTATTGTCTTTTTTTAATAAAATATTTATACGCCTGTATGGCATTCATCTCATCATTCGTATATGATCACGATATATCCATATTTACAAATACATATTTTTTTACAAAAAATATTCCACACTTGTGCACGCAACTATTCAACAAGAAACCATTACTGGAACTGAATTATAGACGCAATTAACTCTTATTTTTTGTATTTGAGACGCCAAAGGTAACACTATGGACGTGTGGTTCTGATTCAATAAAAATTCTTATAATTATTACTTTTGTTCTTTTTCCTGCAGAGTGTTTAAATATTATTTGGGCAATGTTGGATTATGTATTGACTCGAATGAATTTGAGATTACTTTGGAAAAAAAATAAACTCTTGTCTTCATATATCACGCTATGCTCCAAATATAGATCATAATTATAATAGATTTAAATGATTTGTAGAATATTGTATATAGATAGAAATTATATAGATCTTTCTATAGTTCATGGACAAATTGACACCTGCACCATTATTTTAATAAAAATACAGAACAAATAAAACAACAAACCACCACATAATATCTTTTTTCCTAAGCTTTTTCATTCATTCTCTTCCCTTGTCATTTTATGGCGATCAGTGTCAATTGTCGTTCCTTCGTAATCGGATACTATTATGAGATTGAAATACATTTGTTCTCGACTTATACCATTGTGATCATTTAAACTAAAGAAAAGTATCAAGTGATGTGTTTATTAGAAAAACAGATCTGTTATGCAGATGGAGGAACATTTATCTTGCCGTTGTGACACATCAATAAAATTGATGGAGAATAAATTCCACTTTGAGTGAAGCAGGAACAATGGAATAATAGGAATTATGTAAAATATAGATGTATGTATTAAAGCAGAAAATAAACTTTTTGTGAATTGATCCGTCTATAATACGAGGACATTTAGTAATTGTTCCTCACTTTCACAACATAAACAAAATTAATTTTTTTTAAGCAATTTAAAACTATGCTTACAGAACACATTAACACTTCAAAATACAATGTTTGTTTTTTTTAACTCAACTATCCTACATTTTGAAGAACATTTAAACTAAAAAATATATGTTTACTTCGCACTAATTATTTGTGGTGAAAACATAAAATTAGCAAGTCAAAGTTTCTCTCCAAAGCGTAACTTCTCCAGAAAGTTAATGAAAAAATATTGTACATTTGTAAAATTCAATTTAAATTGAATATACATAAATAGTTGGATAATAGTTTTATTTATATAAATGGGCGTACTCGTATGTACGATGTAAGATCATATTTGAGATCTATAAGAGTATTTTTATAATAGCAACTCAAATGATTCTATTGTTTATTAAAATTGGACTCCTCGAACCTAAGTATCTTTGCAGTTAAATGCATGATACATCTGAATCAATGTAAAAGCCATGAAACGCATTCTTAGTGGTCGTTGTCTTTACTAGAAATTGTGAACTTTACAAGAACTTAAAAGCAAAACAATGAAGAACTTACTCTACAGAAAATTCAAGAAAGTCAGTGAAACTGTCGAACATAGACAGGTGATTTTATCTAGATACAAGACCTCGGCAAACTGAGGAAAATGTTTGTAAAAGATTTCTTTTTTCTAATAAATTAGAATAAAATTATTCTGAACATTCTATTTATTCATACTCATACGTTATTATTATTTGTTATTACACACTATTAATTAAAAAAATAATTTGAATAAAACAAAAACTTGACAAAAATCTAGAAATGAATTTGTTCATTTCTTATCAAAGTTTCTAGACAATCCTGTTTTGTTTTATGATATTAACCTAATTTGTCAAAAACTTCAGATATTTGGCAGATTAATAAATTGTTCAAGAATTCTCTCTCTTATAACAAGAAATTACATTGAATTTACTTAATATTTATATCTTTAATGCAAAACCCCATTTGCATTTCAAATTTCACAAATTCCATCAGCAATAAATACTTTGAAACAAATAAATCTTTCCATAATCAAGAATAAAAATTTCCATTTCAATTCCATTATTTATGCCTTTACTATCGAGTTTATAAATGCTGTTCATTAATAATTGCAAAACAAGATTCGAGTCATAATATATTTTATAAAGATAAAAATAAGTTAACTCGATACAAAAGTAAAGAACCGTATCTGAATCGAGAGGTTATTGAAATATCACTGAAGTAATTATGAGTTTATAGGCATTCAATTTTCCTTTGCGGATACAAATGTGTATTATGGTTTTGTAATGCATGTCTCAATTATAAATGTAATTAGAAATAAATAGATTGACCTATTAAAATTGCTGTTAGTTGTGTTTCGAAGTTACTTAGTCATTTCTTACATAGAAAAGATATGAATAGAACTTGTTTGCCCTTTCAAGTGATTACCTGTCTACTTTTGCACCTGCCAACCTCTTCACCTGTCCACCCCTTTACCTGTCTACTGTCTACCTATTTATTTACCGGTATACTTGTCTACCAGTCAACCTGCCTACTTTTTTACTTCTCACCTGTCTTTCTCCTTATCTACCTGTCTACCTGTATTTTCTGCTGAGATTCACAAAAGGTCTTTTCTTGGCTGTACCAAAAGTACAGGACATCATAAAATACCAATGCATGCAAAAATATCATCACCACACCTAGCATTATACAATATTCCTCTAAGATTGTGTACTCTCATTATTTATTTACGGTAAATAAAAACCTTGCCATGGAGGGCTTTTCTGCGATTTTGTTACCTTTCCTCGTAAATCCACTTTGAAAATAAAATGTACACACACAATTTCACATAATATGCGAATCGAAATATGTAACATAAAACACAAAGTTCTTGAATCCGAACAACGGTTTTCATCACGTCGGATTTTCCTTCAAAAAGTCGCGTATGCTCGGGCCAGAATTTTCCAAGTTATATGAACCATACGTCATTCGGATTTTCTTTTGATGACATCGCATAGCTCAAAACGATTGGTGATATTTTCCTCTTACTGATTTTCTGGCAGAAACAAAGCGTGAACAAAAATGTGGAGAATGTTCTAGAATGCTTTTCTTTGTACGATGTCAGGAAAAATGGATTATTCTGCTTGAAAATGGTTTTCAGCTATTGCAATTTATATGGAGTAATTGTAGAGACTGACATACGAATGCGCTCATTTATATAAATAGAACTATTATATAACTATTTATTTCATCTAAATTGATTTTTTTACAAATGTACAATATTTTTTCATTAACTTCTTGGAGGAAAAATTTATGTTTTGATCAAAATTTTGTCTTACTAATTTTATGTTTTAGCACAAAAAATTAATGCAAAGTAAACATATATTTTTTGTTCAAATATTCTTCAAAATGTAGAACAGTTAGGTTAAAAAACATACATTGTATTTTGAAGTGTAAGCATAAGCATATTTTGAAGTTGTGTTCTGTAAGCATAGTTTTGAATTGTCTATAAATTTTTTTAATATTTTATGTTGTTGTATTACAATAAATTATAGCTCGTTTCTCCAACATAAATTGAATTGCAATCTAGGCAGTTAATTTGATAGATGAGATTTCTTAGACGTTCGATGTCACAAAGGGTTTTTGTTTTATTAAAATGATGTCAGTTGGCTAATTTATAAAATAGTTTATTCCAAGTAAAATATTTTTTAGTGTAAGGTAAACATATGACACCAGAGTCAGGTAAATTGTTATTTTCAGTTGGATTGTTAATTTTATTTAAGGAGTAAGGTAAAAGACCCAGTTATTGACCCTGGCCCAGTTTCTGACCTTTTCAACTTTTTTTGGAATTAATTAAAAACTATACATTTAATGTGAAAATAATTTTTTCTTAATTGACAGTAATTTATTCTATGCCTCATTAATGTCAATTAAAAAAATATAAAAAATATTAACTAAATAAAAAAAAATTTTTAAACCAAAAGTGACTGTGGAAGCCATTTTTTAGCTTTAGTCTAAACAGTTTATGTAAGGAGCTACGACAATTGAGTTCGTGCACTAATTATGATGTAAGTACGAAAATCTAACTAAAAATATACAAATAAGTCAATAATTAATTGAAATTTATTTTAAAATATTTATAAAACATATTAAATTTAGTTTTATTACTGAAATTTGAGGGTCAATAACTAGGCTAAATTTTAAGTGTATGTCACAGTTGTTGACCCTGCAATTCTAACCTTCTAAAAGCTAGGTTATCTGTCACATGTTTTTAGTCACTTGTTCATTAAATGTAAAAATAATAATATTTATTGTTATCTTATATTTTTTTTACTATTTTTCGTAGTAAAGTGATAAATTTACATTTAATATTCATTGGTATAAATGAAAGATTGTATTTAAATCTTGTAAATACATCTTTTAAGTGATAAAATTATTAATTAATTAAGTGATAAATCATTAATCATGTCAGTTTTATCAACGCTTAAATTATGACTGTTTTAGTTTACTAATATTTTTATTATTATACAATTATACAATTACAATTAATTAAATGAAAATTAGAAGAAGAAAAAGAATTGAAAAAAGCTGAAAGGTCCAAAAATGAAGCCATCAAGGAGGCAGAAAAAATATAATAGAAAAAGAAAAACTTGAAGAAAAAAAGAAACAAAAAGCTCTTAAAATAAAAAAAAAGTCCAAGTAATTTAAATAATTAATTTAATTTTTTTGTTTGTGTAATATGTTATAACAAGACTTGAACTATTTATACGTTAAATTTTAACAAACTGTATATTTTAGAATAAATATTTAATTTATTTATTCTAATAATAATTTCAGTTTATTTAAAATTAGTAAGCACTTCATAACCTAATCATGATTAATTTTGAGGGTCAGAAATTGGGCTACGGTCAGGGTCAGAAACTGCCACACGAAGATTCTGAGGGTCAGAAACTGGAGCTCTTAATGTCAATTTTTAAAACGTCAATTTAAAATATAAATTTAGTTCAAATAATTTTTTTATGCACATTACTTTATTTTAAAAATCCTAAACTAATAGATAAAATTATAATTTCCTTCATTAAGTTAAGTTTTATATTAATTATTATAGTTTAACCTCCGCCGTCACTCTAAAAAGGTCAGAAACCGGGCCCCTTACCTTACGCGAGTACGAGTTATCGGCTAGAATGTTTGAAATCAACTTGATATTGTTGTACCAAAATCTTTTTGCAGAAAAAAATTATATATATATATATATATATATATATATATATATATGCCATTATCTGCACAGATTCAATATAGCTCCACGCAAGTATATAAATTCACCACATCGAATAACGACCATTGATAGAAATTGTTCGAAAATGCTCGAAGCAGTAAAAAGAAAACAAAAGACAGCACTACAATCGCAAAGACAGGTGCTTTAGTTCACATATCACAGATTCGTAGTCGGTCCAGATATCCAGGTAACAAGGATGATGATCCGAGAGCAGTCTATTTCACTCTAACATCTGGTTTTGTCGTTTATCCTTATCCCTTTCTGGTGGTCAGCATCATAATAATTACGGGATTGCCCTTCGATCGAGCGTTGTCCGCTGTTGTGAGAGAGCGCCGCCGCCGATAAATGATTTCAGATTTCAGGTTATGCTGGTTAGAGTGCTAGGAGATTTTTTTATTGCGAGGAATAGTGGTTCCTAATCTTATAAGATCTATATTTTGATTCGAAATTTTTATGAGATTTTTTGTGCTTACTATTCATTTATTAATAAATGTTAAGTTTAATTTTGTTTATATTTAAATAATTTCGGAAGATGTGGATAATTTGTTGATTACTATAATTTACTAATTTAAAGTACTGGATTGAACCTACATAAGTGAGATTAAAAATACATCAAAGCTGTGAGCAATAATAATAATTAGGAGTAAAAGCCATTTTGCTTAAGACGAGAAGCGTGAACATTTTGCACTTTTCTGCTGATTCTCAAGGAAAGAAACAGCTAGGCCGATCATCAAACAAAGTTCATGAAATAGGTTTTAAATTTTTTAAGTACGTGTCTTGAGAAATGTCCTGAAAATGTAAATTTAAATCATATATACAAAAATTTTTGCAATCGTTCTCAAACGATTCAGATTAACGTACACCGAGAAAATAAAATTGGCAATTAGATTTTTTAACGAATAAAAGTATAATATTTGCCATTTGGTTCTTCATAAAAAAATCTAACCAACCAGTTAAAATTTTGAATTTTTATTCATTTTGTAGTAACAAAAATGTTAATAAATTTACAATTTTAATAAATGTCTATAATGTCGTTAGTTTGAGAATCAGCTCCGATCATGTTGCTTTTTTACCCGATTCTATTTTTTCTTGGACGATTTTATTATTCATGCTTATGTATGGAAGAACGTGTAAGATTTTTTTTAACAACAGGATACACAGTGATCAAACAATATAGAAATTTCTTCTATGTGTATTTATTTACCTAAATTACGATCTCCATAAATTTGTATTCATAAACAAACATAACTTAGTTAAAAAGGCTTACATGATTGTGTATTATGGGTAATAAATTATGTAGATAAAATTTAATTAAAAATGTTTAATATTATTAACAGTAGAAATATTACTTTAATCTTAATACTTAAGATATTTTATATTAATTATATAATAAAAGATATATTATATAATATATATTCTTTTTATTGTGTATTACAAAATAATGATCAGATTACAGTCAAGGACGTTTATTAGATTTTAGATTAAAGTCAATAATTGCATTATTGATAATAGTTCATAATTTTTGGAATTATTAAAAAAAACATTTGATTCGTATTGATCGGAAGACGGGCTGATTAGTTTTCGGCAAAGACAGACACGATTCCGTTTCGAAGATACGGAGCAAAATGTGCCAAAAATTGTAATTTTGTGTGTTTGAGATAATGGAGCCTCCAATTTTAGGAATTGAATGAAGAGTTTATCTGTATTGACGAAATGAATAACTGATTAAATTTATAGAAAGGCAGGTCCAGCGGTTCATTTTGCGGTCAAAAATGATCATTAGGCATATGCACATCAAATCTTCAGATGTTTTATAGAGATTTTAATAATAAGTACAAATTTTGTTTAAATTTCTATAAGTTTCCGTCATAGACCTTAAAATGCATAGTGTAAGGTCTACATAGACCTTACAATACGTAGTGTAAGGTACCAAAGTTTATAATTGCTTAGAAAAAAATAAAAACATAAAAACTATCAATTTTTATTTTTAAAAAAAAACATTATTTTTGGTATGGAAAGTTACATCAATTTGCCATGCCCATTTTTTGCCATTTTCTTTAGATTTATGAAAAATTTTAATGCAAACCCATTTTAAACTTAGCGACATAAATACGCTGAATTATTTTGTGATGTCTAAAGATGGTTATGTACTAAACTTATTTTTTGGTAAAATTATGTCCTAAATGGCCTTACAAACGAAAATTTATACTGAAAAAATAGAGAATTCTAAATACACAAAAAAACATATGATATATTTTTATACACATTAATAAATCTTTTTAACTTTATGGTATAAAAATAAATAAATCGATCAACCCATCCAACATGTCCTTATCAATGAAGGAATGAAGTACATATGTACTTGCATTCGTGCATAATAATCCTGCATTTATATTATTCACTTTTTATTCGTTAAACATCTGTTTGCATTGCATTCTTTGGATCAATTATATTTTCGCACAAAGAAAATATTTCAATAACTTGAAGAAGCGATTAAATCTGTTGAATGGTTCACCCATCCGCACCTGTCAGCCTCCGGAACGGTACCCGTCGATCGGGCATCTCTCGACTCTCGACTCTCGCGGACTTCGTATAATGGTCGAGAGGCACAACAACGGAACACAATGAAAATACAACAATGGGATCACAACCCGTAATTGTTATGGATTGAAATCATATGTGGCGATTAATGAGGTGTAATCTATTTTTAAAATCAAATCTTAAACTAGATTTGTGAGGCATCTTTATTCAATTTTATAATTAAAACCACTTATCATAGGTCTATAATATTTTATGATGTTCAGTTTGACTATCAACTCTATCACCATACCAAGTTTCATTAAAATCTCAGAAGAATAAACCTGAGAGCTACAACATCAGAGCAAATGATAAAAACTTGAAAATAACTCAAAAAAATTATATGGGATATCAACCCCTAATTGTTATGGATTGAAATCATATGTGGCGATTAATGAGGTGTAATCTTTTTATGAACTCTAAGCTCAAACTGGATTTGTGTGGCAGTATACCTTACAATTTTAATTAATTTTTATAATTGAACTACTTCTCACAGGCCTATAATATTTTATGGTGTTCGGTTTGATCAACTCAACTCTATCAACTCTATCACCATAATATCGTCAAAATCCTATAAGAGTAAATCTGAGGTTCTCCTTGTTAGTTGACTGCAATAGTATAGGCATACTTGAGAAGTTTTTTTTTATTGTTCACAAGTTTTATTTATTTTACTTATTAATTTTATTATTATCATTTATTGCTTTTATTTTATATTAAATCATTATAATGCGGATATCATATAAATGAACATACTACCCTTTATTTTGTACTCTATTTCATTTATATTTATGTTATCATTCACTTATGTTGCTAGAAGTTATATTATTTAGTTGTAAGAGAAATTGTAATTAAAAAAAACAGGTAAAGTAAATTTTTGTCTAAAATTTGACAAAATTGATTTTATAATGTATATATTTTTACAAGATTTTGCAAACTCTTGTACAACTTCAAAGCAAAGGATGAAAATTACAAAAAAAAATCTCCGAAAAATTATATGAGATCACAACCCGTAATTGTTATGGATTGAAATCGTATGTGGCGATTAATGAGGCGCTTTAAATCGAATCCCAAACTACATTTGTGTGGCAATATACCATACAATGCGCGTAGATATATACACATCTTTAATTTTTTATAATTAAACCATTTCATAGGCCTATAATATTTTATTGTGTCGGCCATGCAAAGTTTATCAAAATCCCAGGAGAGTAAACCTGAAATTCTCCTTGTTAGAGAAACAGTAATAATATAGAAATTCTTGTAAAGTTTTTTTTTCTGAAAATTGACAAAACTTCAAAATTTATTTTGTATTAACGAGCAAATGATGAAAATTGGAAAATTTTCATAAAAATTATACGGAATCACAACCTGTGATTATGATAAATTATCATCATATTATGAAAATAATTGAAATCATATGTAGTGTAATCTATTATTAGAATCCTAAGTTTAGATCTTTAAATAATTTTATAATTAAGTCACTTTTCATAGGCCTCTAATATTTTATGCAAAGTTTTATTAAAATCTCCTTATTAAGGTCTAAAATCTGCCGTTCTGTAATAATATAGGAACTTCTTGTAAAATTATTTTCTTATAAAAATTAATGATTATTCAAAATTTATTTTTTAATGTATATGATTGTACAACATTTTGAAAACTATTGTACAACCTCAAAACAAATGATTAAAATTCGAAAATTGTCAGGCAAATTATATGCACACATGTAGTAATATAAAAAGTCTAACTAATAAATATGAATATTATATTATTATTGTTAAAAATTGTAATAAAAACTCGATAATTTCCATAAATCAAACGGTTTTTTCTAAATCCTGAATAGCAACTTTTGCATATTTCACATATGGGAAACGGATTTATCTTTTTGCTTTTTGCAAAAACCAATAGCCCATCAACGTGATGGAATGTTTCAAATCGGTTTAGACGATTTTCCGAAAACGCGTCGAAAAATATCCATACCACATATGTAGTAGTGTGTGTGAGTATGTCTTATGCAATCATCATAAACCTCCAATCGTCCTGAAAATTTGGGAAACTGTTAT
>NW_020539665.1:0-21634 GCF_003426905.1 Ctenocephalides felis
CTCTGAGTCTCTCATAGCGCTGTTTCCATACTGCACTATATAAGTTTTTATCGAACGCACTACAAATTAGTCTGAATTGTATGTTAATTACGAGTTTTTTATAGCACGATCCCCATACTGCACGGTACGCATTTGCCGCGTTAATGGAGGGTTGACCGTAGTTGCTTTCAGGTTTATTTTTTTGTTTTCTCTATTAAAATTAATGCCAGAGTTACTTCGATGTAACACCCCGTTTAACGCTGCTTCGGTCTAATACTCTTTTCTTTTAGTGCAGTGATTTTTAAAAATTCAAGTGTAATTGTGGAAGAAATTTTGAAATTTGCTAAACTGATTTTGGGGATATAAATATGAAAGATGTCAAGGAAACAGTTCAAATGATAGACGCTAGTATTTAAATATAAAGAAATCAACTCGTCAAGAAGATGTTTAAAAAGTGTTATAAATAGGTCTGCGATAACTATGATTGAAAATAAGGACTAATATGCTAAAAATTACCCAAATTTTTGATAGTAGTTTATGAGCGGGATGAGATATTTTAGTGCAGGTCATATCTAATGAAATTATCTACTTTTACCAGAACTTACAATATGAGGTATTAGCATTTGAGCATGGCATACATGTACCTCATAATGCAAGTTGATACCTGAAATAGTCTACCATATAAAGTGCACCTCTGAATCGTTTGTTTTTCAGTTTTGTAAAATATTTGATTTCTGACAATATAATAGTACATTGGAATAAATATACAATATGGTTTAGCATAAAATTTATCTGAAATATATCATATACTAATTCTCACAATATAAATCATACTTGTTCTGCTTTATACGTGTGCGAGTTTAACATTTTATACATATACTTTAACAACGAAATCGATGAATATATATATATATATATATATATATATATATATATATATATATATATATTTATGTCGATATATATTTTTTAATATTAGTGCTACAAAATCCAAATCTTTCAATTCACAAGTTCTATTTTTCTTCGAATCCATTAAAATTAAAAATAGCACACACTAAAATAGAGTATTTATGAAACGCTGTTTACTCACTTAAAGTTACTAAATAATTTTAATTATCATCATCTTATCGTATATTTAGATTTAATTATTTATTGTTTCGATTTTTATCACCCAATCTGTTGCCAGATTTTTATTCTGACATCATACTTTTTGCTCTTGCTCAGTCAGTTTTATGATCTCCTTTATTATAAATCTCTCATGCGTATTATTGATCTGCCATTTTTATAAATAGAATTTTTATTTTTGGACTATACATAACATTAACAGTAAGCTAATTCACAACAGCTGAAAATATTCATATCTTTCTAACGCCAGATATCATGAAAGTAACTTTGGCTTTGGTTCAAATCAAATTCGATCAATTTACAATTGTTAGCAGAGAAGCATCGAATGATCAAAAAGAATCTGGATTATAATTTTTATTAAGAAAAAAAAAATGAGTCTAATTTTATCAATAAGTAGGAAATTTTAGCAGGATATCAATTTATTTATTTATATAATGCATAGGACAGATTTTTATTGTTTTGCTTTTTTTCAACTACAACTCATTTAATTACTTATTATTGCTATTGCAAATAAAAACAATTGCAATTTTTTTAAAAATAAAACAGTATTATTTTTGTATGTTTTCTAAAGAAATATCATGTGTTGGTGCTGTTTAATTATTATATTTTTAAGATAGATAAATTGGGTTAGATAAATCATATTACATGACTGAGCTTTAAATATAAACGGATTAAAAAAATCTCTATTATCTGCATTATACGGATAAATAATTGCAAGATGCAGCGATTTTCTTACATATAAATTATTTTAATCCCAAACATTTTTTTTAAAAAAGCGTTAATTTATCTTACAAGAGAAATATTGCTTGATAAGAATTTTTTTCTGTGTACTTAAAATGTCCAACACACTTATATTTTCATGCTTATTCACATAAGTTATCGTAATTAATTTAAGCTATATAAAATGTAATAATTTTAGTACGTGTTATTTTGTATCTACAATTTTTTTAAATTTTATTCGTGTATTTTCAAACTTATTAATGGGCTCTGCTTTATTTTATAGACATGAATCTTATGTCAATTTTGAAAGGTTATTTTCACCATCAATTTTTAATAAATTAATAATCAATATTTAAAAAATAATAATAATAAGTTTTGTAGTATTTTGGCCATTTTTACTTTAAATGATTCATTGAGATTTTTTGTAGATTACAGCAGACCTTTGCCATCATTCAACCCTTTTCACTAGCGAAATGCGAGATTTATATATATATTTGTGGAAAGGATTACTTTTCACCCAACTAAAAACTGGTAAATTAATACGATTATTGCTGTTCAAAAAAAGTGACACAACCGTACTCAGTCTTAGCTATATATAAAATATAAAATAAATTTAAAAAAAATGTAGATGGCTAAATGCTGTGAGCGAGGACAACAAAAACTTTTTTCCTAAAGTGGCAAAAGAAAAAGGTAGGTAAGACGAAGCTCATCGACTTTCGCATTAGTTATCAATAACGTTACGATTCATGGATTCATTATTCATGCTGAGGCATGCTAATATCGCACGGCATATCACGGAACAGCAGTGCATGTCATGTGCCTAATCACATCATCAAATATTTAACTTTTTATGTACTTTCAATCATTCGTAACGTTGTACAAGAGGATCGATTTACAACATGTCGCAGTTACTGATGACCGAGGGATAAAATTTCGAGAAATAATTATCGGTTCTCTTAAAAGTGATGTAAGTTTAATAACGCTATCAAACACGAGTCGAATTCGTGCGTTGACATGAATGTGACCGAATAGCAAAGTATAAAATTTTAATATATTGTTACAATATTAAGATGTTAAAATTGAAATTTTTCATTTTCTTCTGATTGATTGATTGACCATGTGTTCAAATTTTACGGGAAATTTAAAAAGCGATGAGATCTTGTCATTTTTTAAGAAATTTTGACACGCTATTTAGGAACCACGTGTTTGTTTTGTTCAGGGCCGTATTGTCGAATCGTTTGTTCGTGACCCTGTCGTTATGCAATTGCAAAAACAATCCTTCAGCGAATCTTCTTTTAATTACGTTCTCTTCAAAATTCAAATTTTTGGGTGGAAAACATGTATATTATGGTTTAAATTATTAATATGTTCGGTTAACATCGTCTTGAATTGTTTGGAATTTTGAGTTATTTTTATGTTGATGAAGATGTTTACTCAGGTTTTGGCTAACTTCTCCGATATAAAAAAGTTCGCAATTAGAGCAATTAATCTGATATACCAAGTCCTTGATTTGAGATTTATATATATATATATATATATATATATATATATATATATACTATTTAAATTTTAATATATCAAACATGAATTTCCAACAGTTCGTGATCGAATGACTTCATAAAATCGTGAGCAATCACTTCTTACCACAGCATTGCGATGTAAAATTACAACCAGAAATCTTGTACATATAGGTGTGTGCACTTCCCCAAAATTCTCTTCTCCATCTCTCTTCCATCACCTCAGCCTAGTTTTTCCGAAACAACAATTCCAGCCGGATGGCGTTGCCACACGAAACGTGCCGCGAAAAGGAAAAGCTCTAGGTACATGATTAATAATTAAGTTAGTCCTTAGCCGATGAATGCCTTCAGTGAATGTTAATTAACACGGAACGCAATTATTTTCGTTGGAGGCATCCACTGCGCTAACCCGGAACTCTTTGATCTGTCAACATCAAAGATTCACATTACAAGAGAATCGGATGTCGTACGAATGCAGTTTAGAAATCATTCGTACCTTGGCGAGGCGCGAAAGAACGCGGCCGAGATATAGAAGGAAATGTGATTCCCAGAGCTTATTAAAACTGATCGAATTTGATATGGTGGAGTGGAAATAGTAGATTTATAATTACTACATTATTTCCCAATAACTGAAATACAGATGTATAATACCAGATAAGGTAGAAATAGAAAATTGATTCAAGTTGTTATTAAGAAACAAAATATATCTAATTTTAACCCGTTAATCAAATTGTAGGATCAATACATTTACTTGCATTAATATAACACCAACAGATTACATAAATTAATCCGAATATCTATTCTACCTTGTTTCGATATTAAATTTATTAATAAGAAGTAATAGTATATTAAGTTTCTGTGTGAATGGTAGAACATGTAAAGAACAAATATGTGTATATAATGCAAGTTGTAAATAATTAAGCGGCCAATGCTCCGATAAGATAGAAATGTTAGGTTACGGGTCTATGATCGTATGAGTTGGTAGTCATAAACTATCAAAAACATATGTATTTTTTGTGCGATCAGACGTTTTAAACAAAAAACCTAACCTCCAATATGCACAAACGTCATAATATTTTCTTTGATCATATTTTATATATGTGTTATCAAAGTGATCTCAAATATGTTTATTAAAATTATGAAAAGTGTTGTAAAATAGCCCAGCTTTTATAGAAAGTACATTAGGATTTTAATTGCCGTCCATAACATATACATTAGTGATTTTGTATTAAAATCTACAAATATAGTTTTTGTATTCTGTATATATATATATATATATATATATATATATATATATATATATATATATATTAAGACGTTTAAAACGCTTAGTATATATTCTTTAGCTAAATTTGTATTTCATTTCTTTATATACATCATATAGAGAACGTGATGCATGGTGGTCTATTAAAATTTTATAAACTTAAAAAAGTAAAATAACAAATTTTGTATGAAAAAATAATTAAAGTAAAGAGACTAAATGAAGTTCTCGGACGAATTTTAAGTTTGGGAAATTGTACTGAATAAGTTTTATATATTTCATATTTTATTGATATTATATATTATATTTATATAACATCTAATATAAAAAATTAATGCTGAAATAATCCATAACTCGAGTCAGGGTAGTATATTTCGAGATATTTACTGTTGCCATTTTACAACTAAATGGGATATTTATGAAATAAATGGTAAAATATATTGAAAAATCATGTTTGATATATTAAAATATAAATTATATATATATATATATATATATATATATATATATATATGATTTTGTTGCTATGTCTATAACTTACCTTATGGAAGTTCAAAAATATAGGTGTATATTATAATTTCGTGGTCCATATTTATATTTTTTATAAAGATTAGAAATAAGAAAGAGTGAAATTTTGGCTTCATTTAAGAAAAACCTCATTCAACGCTATTTTTATAATAACTATTCCCATATTTATTTAAATACTGTTGCACTCGTTTTTTGAAACCCGTACAATTCATTGAACATTTTTATATGAACATTCTGAAGATTTTAAACGTTGTTTGTGTTTACTATATTATTAAAAAATATAAAGGACCCGTTTATCGGTTTTGTGGAAAGATTACGTTCTTTTAAGCAAAAGAATCGTTTGAAGTGACTCAATACTGCCTCCTTTCAGCATAAAGTATCAGAGCATATAATAATACAAAGAAAAATATTTATTAAGATTGTTTTTTATGTATCATATCCGTTCCCTGCTTACCAAAATATTTTTTCCAGCAATATTGTGGGTTGTTAGGAAAATAATTCTGTTCTATTCAAAATTAAATTGGCATTTGGAAACTTTCTTATAGATAACAGCCGTGTTGTCTAAAAATCGAAATCGAAAATTTTTACATTTTTTCATATTTCGAAGGTTTCATAACATTTTGGCATACCTCAGAAAAATTGATATGTATGTGTGTGTGTATATACGTATGGATACAATTTTTCGTTCACATTTTTGGGATCAACCGATTTGAATGATTCAAAAAACATTCGATTTCTATTATAGGGAGATGTGCTGATTCATTTTTGGCAAAGGCAAGGTCCAGCCGTTTTGGAGATACCGAGCTAAATGTACAAAAAATTGCTGTTGTTGAGAGAACTAAGCATCCGATTTGAATGATACATAAAACTTACTTATTCAACAATTTAGGTATTTTTCATTATTTATCAGAAACAATAAGTTTGCTAACAGGACATCATACATTTAATATTTTCTGGATATTTCAGAGAGCGTTATCTATCAATTATTTCATTTCAAATATGATTCTAATATGTGTCGAATATAATTTACCATTTTAGACAGTATTCGCAAATCATGGGCGCCAATAAATGTTGTATCGTTAAAACAATGTTTTATCGCTACGTGATCGTTCGCCGAACTGGTATTTTGGAATTCCGAAATTAATACCGATTGGATTAATCTAATTATATTCACCGATAATTAACACACGTGTTTGAGCGGATTTCGAAACAATGTGCGGTGTGAGTTTGAACGTTACGTCGCGGCATAAGTGTCATGTTCAGAATATTTGCTTTGGGAAGGCAGATGAAGCATGAGCCGAAATAATAGCACCTTGTTTCTGAAGATGTCTCATATGTGTTGGAGAATGTTGTGAAAAAGATACTAATGGAAATTATATTACGTACTTTTTGCATTAGGTGCATATGCGATGCAATGGCAAATTTAATGATAATTGTATAGGGGAGCTAGGGGGCTTACTGTAATAGGAGTAACAGGCGTTTTTTCAAAAGGATCTTAAACGATATTAAAAAAATTTTTTATTGGACATGTAAACTGTCGTGCATAATGTTGTCATAGCTACTGTCCCGCAGGCTAACCTAGTATACAGAACTGTGCAGGTCCGTCATTTTTGACACGCAATATAAAATTGTACTATCATAAAATTGCGGTTTGCGTTATGACGATATTTAAAATTAATTATTCTTTGATAATGTGTAATAATTTTTGTGATTGAAATAGTGAATAGAAATCTCACCTGGGGTTAGTTGAAACGAAACCTTGGGGCTAGTTGTAATATTCAAGAATGGTATTGTCTGATATGTGTTGAAGCCTATACAGATTCGGGAAAAATGTCGGGTGAAATTTATAGTATGCCAAATGTGGGCACATGTAAATTGTGTTACAGAAGGCACTATATTTTTTATTGTAATTTACGTTGATTTATGAGAAGAATTATTTACTTTAAGTTAATATAATCAAAATAAAGCAAAGAATAAATTATCAGAGGTATTATTGTCTTTCAGTCGTTACTGCCAAGTAAGCTGTAACAAAATTTTTATAAAAAATGATAAATTTTGAAATAATTTACAATAGTTATAGAATTATTTTTACTTGATTTGGTAGAAGAATAGTTACATCATTTTTTCATAGAAATATAATCAATGTATTTTTAGATCTGTTTATTTAAAAAAAATACAATAAGCTCCTATATAAAATTGCCTGAATGCATTGATATTGTTAGTTCTCTGCATAGCTATAACTAATTGTAATTTTTAGATTTCTGAACTAAAAGCTTACTTCTTTTTTCAATACTTAATATTTTTTAATTCTATTATTCAACGTTTCGTTGATATGGGATGCCACCTTATTCAGGAACATTTTCCAATTCAGTCTCTCAACAAACATCAAAACGCTTGACATCAGTCTGTTTGTCTCGGACAGACTGATGTCAAGCAGTAATGATATCGGTTCTTGTAAATATAGATTAAAATATGTCTCTTAGTGAAAATAGCGTCATTTTCTTGAAATAAGCGAATTTAAAAATAGCTCATTAAACACAACAAAGTTCTGATTGATGTTAAGTAAAACGTTATATTATATTCAATATGTGTGTTAATTACATATGGTTCGTTATATATGGAAGCGCCATTTTCTAAACACCTTTTTCGTGTCCTGTGTCTATAAATAGTCAGTCATTTGCGTTATATATCATACAGTATATTTTATGTTTCTGTTGAACCATAATGTTGAAATTACATAAATATAACTGATTTCCAAAGATAACAAGGTATTAAATTTTGCTTGTAGTAAGAGCATTTGCATCAAAGACGATCTTAAGAAAAATAAGATTCATAAATAAGACGAAAATCAAAACGTGTTTGTAATTAAAAGTATTATAATTAAGGAACTAGACCAATAGCTGCCATGAAAAAAATTTTTTTACGTGGTTTGCAAATTAAGAGCTTTTAATTGCAACCTACAGCTTTTAATTGCAACCTAGACCTTTTGTGGAAATGTGGCAATTTTTCGGTTATTGCGCTTATTTCTTCATTATTTTGTCGATCCAAGCTTTAGATTTGTAATCCTGAATAATATTTCTAGGACCACTAAGATCCACTAAAAAAAAAATCCACTAAAGCGTATTGACAAAGTTGCATCAAAAATTGACGCATTTAATTGGATTGTAAAATGGTAAAATATTTAATATAAAATTCTCGTTTCGGCTTGACGTTGAATTCTGGAAAATCTTATATAGAGGTCAGATAAAATACTTTGTTTAAATTTATACCAAATACAGTTAAAATATGACTCTATTTCATAATAACATTTCGCCAACTTCAATTTCAATCAAAGCTAGTAATATTTTGATAATGGAAACTACTTGAATATATTCAATTCAGTAATTCCTAATATATATTAGGAAATAATTACCTTCCCCACGGCTCTAATATTCTATTCGACTAGTCGAATTGGTGTATTGCGAGTGGAGCTATCTCATTTGATTTTAATCAAAATATGAATATTTAAAGACTTTGTCAAGTAGGTCGAGGCTGGCCTGAACTGTTATTTCGTCGGAATTAGACTTCTGGTCTCGGAGTATGAAAGGAACTTTAGTTCGCAATTTTGTATCCGGAATCAATTACAAACTCTTGTTCCGGGCTTGATGTGGATTTTCGCGGCTTTTCGCGCTGCGCTTGCAATTGACCCTGGTATCGTAATTAAATAACGATTAATATGTTTATGTATTTAAATTTATTCAAAATAATTGATTACTAATTTTAGGTCCACAATTAACTTTCATCGTACGACTTGGTTTGTTTTTTAAATGGTAACCAAAATGGGAGTAATGAATAATTCATGACGCGGTGTTATTGGCTTGTCTTATTTTGAATTTGTTATTGGCTTGCTATAAATGTTAATGATGGACTGAAACAATCGAACCGAATTATGTTTGATCAATAATGCAATTAGAATATCATTATGTTTTTAGCCCAATAGTAAAATTTTTTTTTTGAATAAAACTTGCCACTTCGCACAATGTTAAAAATTATATAATTTTTCATTTGTTTAACACAGTACTGAAAACCTTGTGTTGCTTATACTTATCCTTGTGCTGAACTGTCTTATACGTATAATATAAAATAATATTATTTTTGGACATGTTACCTGAAAAATAGTACTGATATATAATAAATAGGACTATTATATATTAGGTTTTTGTTTGATATAATTACAATACAAAATTTTAATTTAAACATTTTTAACTACCCGTAGGGTAAGTTATAGTAATCGCAAAAAAACATAAATAAATTTTTTTGCATATCTTGACGTTTTAAAAGTTTTTGAACATTTTGGGATACCTTAGAATTAGAAAAAATGGATGTGTGTGTATGTTTGGATACCATTTTTCGTCCACGATTTCGGCCGCATGGTTTAACTGACTTAAAAAACAATATATTCTTACTGATGGGGAACGTGCTGGTTAGTGAAGACAGGTCCAGCCGTTTCAAAAATACGTGGGAAAAAGTGCCAAAATTGGTAATTCAGTTTTTGAGGTAACGAAGCGTCCGATTTGAATGATTCAAAAAACTTTTTATTTGTATTGACGAAATTTTTGGGCAGGCAGGTCTAGCGGTTTCGGAGATGCAGAGGAAAATGTAAAAAAAACGATATTTGGCGGTCTAAAATGATCATTAGACATATTCACATCAAATTATCAGATATTTTATTGATATTTTAATATTAAGAACAAATTTTGTTACATTTTTTGGAGTTCCGTACCCATAACTTCTAGAAATTAATGGGCTAATTCTCGCATAAAATAAAAATGTTATGTTGCGGGTCTATCTTTGTAAGAGGTCTGTTCGCGCCAATCAAAGCATGCGGCTTTATTGATATATAAACAAAAAATCATCTATCAGAAATTTATACAAATCAATCAATCAGTCAGAACGTAATCAAAAACAGTATTAAAATTATTGTAAATATACTCATAACTTGTTATTAATATAAAATAAATATATACAGTTATAATCAGAGTATTTACAATTGGTCCTTCATAAGGCAAGCAATCACAACATCCCTAAATTTTTCATTGGTCCTTACGAGCTGGATTCAACATCATCCTAAATTTTTCATTGGTCCATACGAGTCGGATGTGACGTCCAGCAATCGAAGGAGAAATCAAGCATAAACCAAGTAAATCAAGATTAAATAAAGAGGAAGTTCAAAATCAAGATAAGAAGTTCAAATTTGGAGCTACAGCTACAAGCACAAGCAAAACAAGAAACCAGGTTATTCAATTACAATTCCTTCTTATCAATCTTTCCTCATTTAATTAATAGAGTTTAGTACGATCTGTGACAGATGGAATCGTTAAAAACTTTAAAATCATTCAAAACAAAGCAACTAGAAATTAAATCGCAATTAGCATATTGCGAAAAGATTTGCAATCAATGGTCACACATGCCTGTGTGTGAATTGAATATTTCTGAAATAAGCCGTTTTAAAGAATATGTAAGACCTATCTTTGACTTGTTTGAAGATACGGTTATCAAAATAGCAACTTTACTTGATGATGAAGAAGAAATTGATAATTTATTTGATAACGAATTAGAAGAGTTTTTTGATAAATACCAAAAATGCTTGACAACATTATCAAAGCTTAGACTAGCAGCATTGAATAAATCAGATACTAGTTTGGAATTCAATTTAAATTATACCAAAACAACAAATAATGCAGGTAACATAAAACAGCCTCAATTTTATTTACCTCAATTAAACATTTCTAAATCAATTTCGGTTTCAAATTATGAATCTAACTTAGAAGCTCAAGTAGATACATCTTCAGAAATACGCAAACCATACGACGTTAAACAATACTTTACTAAAACGGAAAAACAACGCGAAGAACATTCTATTACTAATACAACTAAGATTATTGACGGAAGTTTTGGTACTATAATTCAATTTGCAAAAAATATCAAAGACATAGAATATAGTAGACAAGTAACATTAAAATGTCATATTTCATTTGCAAACAGAAACCAATTCACCAAATATGATAACTTCATAAAAGCAAGCATACCTAAAATAAGTTTATATTCACCTCATCCAGACGTGTTAAAGTCAATCCATTTAACAACTAATTTTCGCGTAATTTTAGAAGCACCTTGTAAATCCGATACAAGTCTGCTGTTAACTGAGCTACAACTTGTTAGACCGAATATCCGAAACGAAATCTGTTTCATTAAAACAAATTTTAAAATTTATACTTCAATACTAACGGTCGATACAAAGAGAGTGATCGAACAAGTTTTAGTTCAGATAAACGACAGAAAGATTAACCAAACAATTCGGGGAAAAACCTCCAATAACAACATAAACATGAATCAACAACATACGTTCTTATCAATACGATGTTCAGAACAATCACCTAAACAAAGCATAACTGAACATCTAAAAATATTCGAAATCCCCAGAAATTATTTTAACGTTCATAGTTCATTCACTACAGCTCATACAATAATGAAATTTTTTATTAACAACCTCACTAACATTTTAACGCAAGCTAAACTCAATCTTTATGAATTGAAGTCTAACCATTCAAAACTTTTCTTTCCAACTCCAAATCGTCTAAGCACGAAATTACATATCTATACATATAGCGCGCGAATGAATGTGTTTTTCACTTCAAATTCTAGCTATAAAATAAAATTGATAGTGGAAAAGTCTAGAATAGCACTATCAAAACACATAGCATTCTTATACCTCAAACTAAGTGAGGTACAATTATTAAAAATTCTTGCGCGAAAAATGAAACGGGCATTAAGTATCGCGTTTGATAAAAAATTATATTGGAGCGATCTTACTATCACTCTAATATGATTAAAATCTCTATTTTTATAAATATAAAATCGCTTTTGCGAATATATTTTATTTATTCAAAACAGAAATGTATGCAAACTACTGGTTACATACAATTTATTAAAATCATTGTAGTGTACTAAAGCTTTGCAATGCGCCAAGGTCCACCTTGACTTCTAACTAAAGACTGCATCGCACGATTAACAATTTTGCAATTTTTGCGATTGAAATATGAATCTGAATTGCAAGTTTAGCATGTACTCATTAAACTGGTACGTATTATGAATCTCAACTTTGTTCAAATACTAAAATGACAAAGAACAGAACATCACAGAGTTTATTAATGATTAACAAAATGAATAAATCACTTAATAAATTGATAAAATCAAAACAAGTCATGACAATCAAGCAAAACATCCTTAACTTATGTACGCATTAACAAATCATTGCAAAAAACATTGGTTCTAACAATCAAGCAAGACATACCTAACTAAAGTTCGCATTAACAAATATTTAAAACTAAAGACATTGACATCATTCTTAGGTGAAATGGAATTTTGCACGTTGGGGTTCAAATCAAAACTCAAACCTAAAACTGTAACTTATTACAAATGTCACCCCATAGCGCTGTCCAAAAATCCATTCATCTATCAATTATCGATACCATACCTAAACACATGAGTATTTAAATGTTATATCTTTACCACTTAAATCTTAAAACAAGATTAAATGAAAAAAATGGAGGCTTTTCTATGTCATTTTATCGCATGTCTCTTAAACACAAGATATAATGAATATAGTATTATATTCGAACTAATATCTGATTTAACGACAAAATGTTTGATAGCAATGCATAAATCTCGCAAAATATATTCATATAACAAAACGATAAGATTTGCTAGAAATGTTATAAACTTTTGCAAATAAATCGAACTAAAACAAGATTACGAATAACATGGAAAAAGAAACTATATCGTGGAATCATATTCAATCATGGCTTATATTTCAAACCTCAAATTATTCACACTTCGGAAGAATTCAGACACAGATCGGAACATAGTTAAATATTGCTTAAGCTCTAATACAAAAGATACTGATCACTTCCATATTCAAAAATCTTAAACCTCAACTTGCTATGTGTCAATGCTTGATATCTTCGAAAACAAGCTTGCCCAACATTAGCAACTTCAAAAAATATGCAACAAGAGCGTGTGGAATATGGAGTCAATTGCAGACTTTTCTCGTTTGCAGATACAACCACCATAACCAGTTCAAAATGAGAATGTTAGAGTGCTTCAATAAGACAATTTAGAAGCAGAAAATATTGAACTGATTATTGCTGATTAGTCTGAAAACACTCAAAAAAAATGAATCTATAAACTATGATTTCCAATAACAATCAAGAAATGCAGTTTAGAAATTTGTGTGTTACCAGAACCACAAACATCTAATTAATTCACATTAATGAAGATTACCAATCATTTTGAAATCTATATTTCAAGGTCGGGAGAATGTTCGCGCCAATCAAAGCATGCGGCTTTATTGATATATAAACAAAAAATCATCTATCAGAAATTTATACAAATCAATCAATCAGTCAGAACGTAATCAAAAACAGTATTAAAATTATTGTAAATATACTCATAACTTGTTATTAATATAAAATAAATATATACAGTTATAATCAGAGTATTTACAATTGGTCCTTCATAAGGCAAGCAATCACAACATCCCTAAATTTTTCATTGGTCCTTACGAGCTGGATTCAACATCATCCTAAATTTTTCAAGGTCGCAATAACAAACTGTCAAAAAACTATGTATTTGCTCTGATAAAATTGTTATTTCTTGTTTGTGCATTTTGTAATTTAGGTTTTATGTGTGAAGCGCCTGTTCGCACAGCAAATCTATAGGTTTTTGACAGTTTGTTCCTACCAACTCATACGAATATAGTCCCGCAACTTAGCATTACCATAACATTTCTATTTTATCCGAGAATTGGGTCCCTAAGGCTATTCAGCTTATTGCGTAAATTCAGTTTGTATTTTTGAATAAATTCTTGATAAAAAAAATTATTTGAAATTTCTATTTAATTTTGTCCATCATCAAAGTTCAAATATTTAGTACTAGTATTTTGTTTTGAATGAATATTGCGTTTTTAAATAATTATGATGTTGGAAGCTCGCACACTCAAAGGTTCAAAATGTTTGACATATTACCTTTATTATTTATCTTAAATTAAAAACGTGTTTTTATTTTATTTCTACTACATTCACATAAATACGTATTCGCTACAGCCATCTATCAGAATTTCATTTAATTTTACAGAATTCCCACAAGTTTCCTGCGCAATTGATTTATTTCTTCTCCGGTGATTGATACGTATATTTAAATCTAAATGCAATAAATTTATGTTAAATTTTCTATTTATTTGCTGAATGCAGTATTATGTAGCTAATATGGGATACGACCAGGCGATCGTTATCTTTTTCGATTAAAGACTGATAAAAGCAACGCCATAGGCTTTCCCGACGTAATACATCATCGCGAATAATTCCGAGGAAAATTGTCATCAATCATGTTGAATTCACTTACATATCATCGTCTTTTGTGATTTTTTACGAGTCTTATAACGAACTATACTTCCATTCTAGACACAATTTCTTTCTTGTACACCTTAAGTTTAAATTACGGAAAGTTTTCGTTTCTGGAAGTGTGCATTAAGTTTCCAACTATAGTATGTCATGATAAGTAACACCATTTATGAGCATGTAAATATGTTTAGGCTAAAACGATTGTGCACTTATATGTGGGCAAATTTATTTAGGTTTAGGTTTACGTATATGGTTTGTTATACTAGGCCCCTATATAGTGAATATATTATATATTTCAAAGAAAATGGTTTTGATGGAGGATGTATGATATCAGAGTAAACGGTTAACTCCTGTGCTTATAATATTTTCTTACCTGGCATGTAAATTAAGACTATTTTTCAGTAATAATTATTTGTTATTTTATTGACTTGAGACTTTTAATTAAAAAAAAACTAGTTGTGCATGGCAACGTGCTTCAAGGAATATTTACTAATTATTTACATCCCCTACCGTAATATAAAATTTTTGAAAGCTTTAAAAAAAATGAAAAAAATATATTTGAAAATTTTTGAAGAAGGGCTTGCTTTGAAGATTGTAAAACCTATTCATATCGGTTGACTGTACTGTGGAAAATTTCGAGGATTTGTTCGAACTATATAAGTGAGCTTTACACTAAACATTATGAATCTTGGTACAGAAACCATTGAAATAATGATATTGTACATTAGGGTGGTCCTTAATATGGACATTTTCGAATTTCTTTGCTCCCAAAGGCTCAAGTGCTTCCAAATTATGCTTCCCATGCTTCTTGGTTCAGTGCCTCGGATTTCAATTCCTTGTTTCTTCTCTTCTCGCCTTGGTTATCAATCATCTACACTCTTCTTCTTCCCAGTCTTTTCAGTTCTTCCATTATACCTCAAAATTAATAAAAATAAATCTCTAAAAGTTTTACTTCTTAATATTAACATTTAGATAGTGTGCAAAGAATTTACTTAATGACATACGTTAATAATAAATATAAGAAACTTAATTGATTTGCGCACTATCTAAATGTTAATATTAAGAGGTAAAACTGTTGGATATTTTTTTTATTAATTTGGAAGCATTTGAGCCATTGGTAGCAAATAAATTCGAAAATGTCCATATTAAAGACCACCCCATTATACAATGTATAATAAGGTATAATTTGTATAATAATGCAGATATTTTTTGAAAAAATTTTGAAAAAAAAAACTTTTTTTTTAGGTATAACTTAGCGACAAATCAATTAAAGTGAAAATTCGTGTCATTTTTCATTGAAAATTCGACGCTCTGCAAAATTTTTGAAAATTTTTTTATGCTATTTCCATACAAAACTTTGATTGAATTGCGCTCTATCTAAAAGACAATATTAAGAGCTAAAATTTTCAGAGAATTGCTTTTTATCAATTTGGAATCATTTGAGCCCTTGGGAGCGAGGAAACTCTAAAATGTTCATATTAAGGACCACCCTATTATACATATTATTGAAATCTCTATATAATCATTTCATCTCTAATAATTTGTTATGCATATTTTTTTTAACTTTTTCATTAGATCTCAATCAATTCTTCATTTCGTCAATACAAATAATTTTTTTTTGTTGAATCAATCCATGTTGTTGAACCTCTTGCCCCGTATCTTTTAAACGGCTGGGCCTGCCTTTGCCAAAAAACTAATCAGCACGTCTCCCCAACAATAGGAATAAAATGTTGTTTGAATCATTCTAATCGGTTGATATGTGCTCGCGAAATTGCTGACGAAAGTTTGTATCCGAATATAAATACATATACACAGCAATACATTTACTTTTTCCTAAGGTATGCTAAAAGGTATGCTTTTGATTTTTGGACTTACTCTATGGGAAGTTAAAAATTATTAATATACGGTATTTGTACAGTTACAGGTTTATATTTTATGTTGAATAACGTTATAAAATCGTAAATTTTTATATATTTATACAGGAGTAATAAAATTTACAATGTATTTTTATATATATTTTAACTCAAATCAATATACTCGTATATTTACAAAAGCTACCTATAGTTGTGAATCACTAAAATATAAAGGTATTAATAAAAAAAATATCAATAACCATAAACGTTCAAAATAAATTCAGTCATCCGCTTTTTATATTAAATTGTTTCCTATAATTAATTCATCAAAGCTCCATTACTAAATATCGGCTACGTCCATAAAATGCATGAATTAATAATCGTATTGATTGCAAAGGACATTACAATATAAACGAATCAATAAATAATGCATTTTGTTGCTCGAAATAGATATCGAATACTATTAATGTTTTAATTAGCTTACGACCCTAGATTGTAATTTATCTATAAGAATGGGTCTGCAATTCTGTAAGCAATTTTCTTCGTCATTTGACTAGCAATTAATAAATTGATACTAGATCGTCTGCTCTAGTGCAATCCTCCATGCGACTGCGACGATTCGACCAATTAACTTGATGAGCATTCCAAGATAATGGAAAGAATGGCGATAGAGATACGTTACAAATTATATTACACGAACGGGTTTTAGTCATAATGAGGGAAATGGATAGAAGGGAAATGGATTTTTCTACTTATGACAATAATCAGTCATTTCAATTTATCGATAATTTATTAATATGGAACTAATGCTTGTGATTATGGATATGCCTTATGAATATTCAAATTGATCATAGCTTTTGTATGGGTTGTTTCAATAGTAAATTAATTCTTCGTGTCGCAGTGTTCGTGAAAATAGTAGTCTAATCAGAAAAGAGTTTACAAATAATTTGTCAAATATAAACCTCTCTTGATCCTACTTGTACGCTAGTTTTCTAAATTCTTTCCTTTATTATTTTTGAACAGCAATCAGAAACTTAATAGTCTTATAAGCTATTGTGCATTTTGACTTAGTACTAACCTGTTTGACAGAGATAGAACCCAAAAAGTGTCACATCTCTGCATGATAAATTATTATTACAATTTCTGTAATAGGTCGAATATTTTTTTATTTTACGCAATGCCCGGGTGAAGGCTATTTTCACTTGGAAAATAGTGCATCTATATTTCAAGTGAAAATCGTTGTCACTCTGCTCTTGACAACAGGCTGCTCGAAGTGGGTATGGAACCCGGTACCTCTGAATAAGGTCCTGTCGCTCTTGACCGCTTATCTACGGGCGAGCCCTTCGAAAATCCTAATCATTTTTTTCGATATGAGCTCGCGCAAAGGGTTGGTTAGAGCTATGGGATTTCTATCAGAAGTTCTAGCTTCGGTGCTCGATTTGGGCAGTCTGGCGACAAGCAATAATGATACCGTTTTTTGGAAATACGGATAAGCAATATGTTTCAATCAAAAATAGTTTTTCTGCGTTATCTTAATTAGAAAGGCGTCCTTGGGATTGCCTTCTTATAGTGTTCAAAATAAAAATAGGGCCATATCTCAGATAATGAGGACAATCAACGTTTTGCCTTCAAGGCAGGTTATTATAAGAGCACAATAAATCAATGATTCTCTTTTCCTTCTTTGTTCATCATTTTCATTAACATCTATTATATTTTATTCATTTTTATGCATTTTCCTTTCCAAATTTCTGCTCCCATGCTTCCTGGTTCTGTGCTTTGGATTTCACTCCTTGCATTATTTTCTCGTCTAGGCTATCAATCATCTACACTTTTCTTCCCAGTCATTTCAATCCTCCTATTTTACCTTCGATTCAATCCGTTTTTTTTTTATTTCAGAACTTTGCTCAGTAAAGTTCTTTGTCTTCTTTCTCGCTCTCTTTGTACCTTACCTATGGGACGGAAAAGGATAGATGACAAATTTTGGAAAAATAGCATATTAGGAAATAACTGCGAATTTTATTGGACATAGTTAGTATTTTATGTGTTGATTGTAAGGTTTTCACTGCCAGATGGAATATTTAAATGTCATTTTATGTTCAAATTAGATGTTATGTTTTTAATTTGAATTATTAGTTCAATATATTGTCATAATTTTGGTGAAAGTTCATTAGTCAACCATACAAAAAATCGTTTACTGCATCACTGAGTCAATGTGTAATTATTGGACAGATTCGGCCGCATAACAGACCAATATTATGGCAAGGCTATACTTTCCATACTAATTTGTTCTAAATATTGACAAAAACCATGTGGTTGCTGTGCAGTCAGGCATGTTTCTCAGGTTGTCAGATAGAAAAACCTAACCTAAAAACCGCACAAGTGCCAAAAAACCTATCTTACATAAGAGAGTGTTTCTGACACAGCTTCATAACCTACAAGTGACGTTGCAGTGTATGTGTAAAACGCCTGAATTCACAGCAAATACATGACATTTTGACAGTATTCAGTATGATTCAGTAGCGTATGTATGAAAGTTGGAGCTTAACATGGCCTTACCATAACATTGGTCTGTTGTGCGGGAGAATCGGCCCATAATTTGATTATGTATACGATTCGGGAAATTCATGGAACTTGCCTTAAGGTAAAATAGTACTTACAACTAGTTAAACTTTTATTCTATTCTACAAAAAAACATAATGCTAGGTATAAAATAGGGTACTTATAGTTCACAAAACCGATGTATTCCGATACAATTAATTGAAATCATATTTTTATATATACATACACGTATTTGTTACAGCAATTAGAACTATTATATGTTCTATAAGTCTGTAACATAATTATGGAAGTTGGGGCGTAACATGGCCTTGCCATAATATTGATCTGTTGTTAGGCAGAATCGGCCCATATATTCTGATTTTGTAAAATAAGGTTAATAATTGAACCGTGCTCCTTTTATCATCTATAGTCTACATACGACGTTTTTTTAAAAAAAATGAGGATTTTAATGCATATATTGACAGTTAAGACAAATTGAAAATAATAGATTACCAGATATTTGAATTTATTTCAATGATCTAGGATTTCTGACATTTTCAATTTTTGTTTTATGTTCTTATATTTTGATCCTTACTTAATCAAAAAGAAGCAAACTTGTTTATCAATTGTTAAGGAATTTTTTAACAATTTGTGCTTTTTCTAGTTATTTTGAACTTAAGATAATTGCAATTGAATCTTTTTGACCCTCTTCACTTTCAACCGATATTAATTCTAAATGCATCTCAGATTGAATCCAATAAAAGTATAATATAGAGTTAGAAATTAATTGTCTTCAGTCGTTTCCTCTATTTTAAGGTTCAGCAGATTTTAAGGCGAGCCATTATCAAATTGATTCGGGATCTCTAAATTAGGTCCGGGTGTCGCTCCGCGTCGGTTTTTCAGTGCGAGATACTTGGCCGTTCAGAAATAAACATTGGACGCGTCATGGCGTCTCTATTTGCGTATCGCCACTATAGCATTCAGGAGCATGTCACATTTTTTGAATGTTTTGGCGATTTTTAATTGTTTTTTTTATTATCACTAAATCAGATGATTTCATAATTGCAACGTATCTACCTGTAGCGACTTATACAACGCTGAGCAAACCTTACAATTTATTACTTGTTAGATTTTTTATATATTTTTTTATTTGGCCTCGCTTACTCTGAGCATTTAGCCATCTAGAACATTTTTATTTATTTACATTCTAATTTTTATATCATTTTCAATTTATATATGTATCCTATTCTATATTCTTCATAATTTTTTTTCTTATTTTTTCAATTTTTGCTCTTTCTCAAATTTCTAATATATTTAACTTCTAGCTTCATTCCATTTTTTTCTTCATTCTTCTTTCTAATTTCAGCAAGTTCCAATATTTCCCTTCTTACTTCTAATACAATTCAGCTATTCGAATTCTGTTAGTCCTATTTTTCCTAATATTTATTTAAATTCTACTCAACAAATACAATTTTTATTTGATTTCAAATTAACTAAACATATTTTTTTCCAATATTCTACGTCAATAACAGTCCGAAGATCCCTGTCAATTAAGATCCACGTGAATTAAGATTCATCAGCACAGATGTAAAGTTGTTTTTTTTAACTTAACTTAGTTTTTGATCACTATTTTTTATTGTTTACATCTTTGCCAATGTAATGGTTTAGTTGGTTCTTTTTACTCCACCTACGTGTAAGCATTTATAGCAGTTACATGAAAAAATAATCTTACTTAAAAATAACAATAAATCGTATAAATCAATTATTGGGCCGATTTCGCCGCACAACAGACAAATATTATGGCAAGGCCACGTTACGCACCAACTTCTATACATAATGCTACTAAATTATACTGAATGCTGTCAAAATACCATGTATTTGCTGTGCATTCATTCGTTTTACACATAAACTTCAACGTCACTCATATGTTATAAAGCTGGGTCAGAAAGACCCTGTTATCTAAGATCGTTTTTGACATTGTGCGGTTTCTAGGTTAGGTTTTCTATCTGGCAACCTGAGAAAAACGCCTGATTGCACAGCAAACACATGGTTTTTGTCAATATTTAGAACGAATTAGTATAGAAAGTTTTTCATAACATAGCCTTGCCATAAGTTTGTTCTGTTATGCGGCAGAATAGGTCCATAAACTATGTGTTTTTGAAAATAATATTTGAGTATCGTAAACTAAACAATAGTGCTCAAAACCAAAAACACTTCCAATGAAAAAAAAACTTGGTTTTGAACGATTTTCAAACATGGTCATTGTTGCTCGATTTGAGGCAATAGGTCTCGCCCGTAGGAGCGGTGTAAGAGCGACGGGACCTGAATCAGAGGTCCTGAGTTCGATACCACTTCGAGCAGCCTGTGTCAGGCAGCAGCAGTGACAACGATTTTCACTTGGAAATATAGATAGCAATATGTTTCCAAGTGAAAATAGCCCTCACCCGGCATTGCTGCACCAATAAAATGTCAGCCTTATTAGATAAATTTTAATATCAAAATCATCAAATATGGATGGAATAACCATTGGGTTACCATCTAAAAAATACGAAGTAGGGAGAAGTTTCAACCTAAAGCTCATAGGACGTGAAGTTCTGATTGCTGTTAAAAAAAATGAGGCAATGGCTGTTTATACTCCTTTCGCCGTGAAATTTCAAATATTGTTGTTAAGAA
>NW_020539666.1:0-22455 GCF_003426905.1 Ctenocephalides felis
TTGATATCAAAAGGGTATTAATGTGAGTTTTGTTATTGACTTTATCTTTGACATGCTGATTATATAATAGCTGTCTAAGAAACACGTTTGAACTGACTACTGCGTCAAGCCATTTTTGAATGAGTTGTCTATTTCATACATGTCATTTCGTCCGTATTACTCTTACTTCAAGTTGCATTTCTGGCCTTCATATAGCACGATAAAAATGGTGTGATTTGTACCAACTCTGAGTCTCTCATAGCGCTGTTTCCATACTGCACTATATAAGTTTCCATCGAACGCACTACAAATTAGTCTGAATTGTATGTTAATTACGAGTTTTTTATAGCACGATCCCCATACTGCACGGTACGCATTTGCCGCGTTAATGGAGGGTTGACCGTAGTTGCTTCAGGTTTATTTTTTTGTTTCTCTATTAAAATTAATGCCAGAGTTGATGTAACACCTCGTTTAGCGCTGCTTCGATTTAATACTCTTTTATTTTAGTGCAGTGATTTTTAAAAATTCAAGTGTAATTGTGGAAGAAATTTTGAAATTTGCTAAACTGATTTTGGGGATATAAATATGAAAGATGTCAAGGAAACAGTTCAAATGATAGACGCTAGTATTTAAATATAAAGAAATCAACTCGTCAAGAAGATGTTTAAAAAGTGTTATAAATAGGTCTGCGATAACTATGATTGAAAATAAGGACTAATATGCTAAAAATTACCCAAATTTTTGATAGTAGTTTATGAGCGGGATGAGATATTTTAGTGCAGGTCATATCTAATGAAATTATCTACTTTTACCAGAACTTACAATATGAGGTATTAGCATTTGAGCATGGCATACATGTACCTCATAATGCAAGTTGATACCTGAAATAGTCTACCATATAAAGTGCACCTCTGAATCGTTTGTTTTTCAGTTTTGTAAAATATTTGATTTCTGACAATATAATAGTACATTGGAATAAATATACAATATGGTTTAGCATAAAATTTATCTGAAATATATCATATACTAATTCTCACAATATAAATCATACTTGTTCTGCTTTATACGTGTGCGAGTTTAACATTTTATACATATACTTTAACAACGAAATCGATGAATATATATATATATATATATATATATATATATATATATATATATATATATATATCATCTACATTATGTCGATATATATTTTTTAATATTAGTGCTACAAAATCCAAATCTTTCAATTCACAAGTTCTATTTTTCTTCGAATCCATTAAAATTAAAAATAGCACACACTAAAATAGAGTATTTATGAAACGCTGTTTACTCACTTAAAGTTACTAAATAATTTTAATTATCATCATCTTATCGTATATTTAGATTTAATTATTTATTGTTTCGATTTTTATCACCCAATCTGTTGCCAGATTTTTATTCTGACATCATACTTTTTGCTCTTGCTCAGTCAGTTTTATGATCTCCTTTATTATAAATCTCTCATGCGTATTATTGATCTGCCATTTTTATAAATAGAATTTTTATTTTTGGACTATACATAACATTAACAGTAAGCTAATTCACAACAGCTGAAAATATTCATATCTTTCTAACGCCAGATATCATGAAAGTAACTTTGGCTTTGGTTCAAATCAAATTCGATCAATTTACAATTGTTAGCAGAGAAGCATCGAATGATCAAAAAGAATCTGGATTATAATTTTTATTAAGAAAAAAAAAATGAGTCTAATTTTATCAATAAGTAGGAAATTTTAGCAGGATATCAATTTATTTATTATATAATGCATAGGACAGATTTTTATTGTTTTGCTTTTTTTCAACTACAACTCATTTAATTACTTATTATTGCTATTGCAAATAAAAACAATTGCAATTTTTTTAAAAATAAAACAGTATTATTTTTGTATGTTTTCTAAAGAAATATCATGTGTTGGTGCTGTTTAATTATTATATTTTTAAGATAGATAAATTGGGTTAGATAAATCATATTACATGACTGAGCTTTAAATATAAACGGATTAAAAAAATCTCTATTATCTGCATTATACGGATAAATAATTGCAAGATGCAGCGATTTTCTTACATATAAATTATTTTAATCCCAAACATTTTTTTTAAAAAAGCGTTAATTTATCTTACAAGAGAAATATTGCTTGATAAGAATTTTTTTCTGTGTACTTAAAATGTCCAACACACTTATATTTTCATGCTTATTCACATAAGTTATCGTAATTAATTTAAGCTATATAAAATGTAATAATTTTAGTACGTGTTATTTTGTATCTACAATTTTTTTAAATTTTATTCGTGTATTTTCAAACTTATTAATGGGCTCTGCTTTATTTTATAGACATGAATCTTATGTCAATTTTGAAAGGTTATTTTCACCATCAATTTTTAATAAATTAATAATCAATATTTAAAAAATAATAATAATAAGTTTTGTAGTATTTTGGCCATTTTTACTTTAAATGATTCATTGAGATTTTTTGTAGATTACAGCAGACCTTTGCCATCATTCAACCCTTTTCACTAGCGAAATGCGAGATTTATATATATATTTGTGGAAAGGATTACTTTTCACCCAACTAAAAACTGGTAAATTAATACGATTATTGCTGTTCAAAAAAAGTGACACAACCGTACTCAGTCTTAGCTATATATAAAATATAAAAAAATTTAAAAAAAATGTAGATGGCTAAATGCTGTGAGCGAGGACAACAAAAACTTTTTTCCTAAAGTGGCAAAAGAAAAAGGTAGGTAAGACGAAGCTCATCGACTTTCGCATTAGTTATCAATAACGTTACGATTCATGGATTCATTATTCATGCTGAGGCATGCTAATATCGCACGGCATATCACGGAACAGCAGTGCATGTCATGTGCCTAATCACATCATCAAATATTTAACTTTTTATGTACTTTCAATCATTCGTAACGTTGTACAAGAGGATCGATTTACAACATGTCGCAGTTACTGATGACCGAGGGATAAAATTTCGAGAAATAATTATCGGTTCTCTTAAAAGTGATGTAAGTTTAATAACGCTATCAAACACGAGTCGAATTCGTGCGTTGACATGAATGTGACCGAATAGCAAAGTATAAAATTTTAATATATTGTTACAATATTAAGATGTTAAAATTGAAATTTTTCATTTTCTTCTGATTGATTGATTGACCATGTGTTCAAATTTTACGGGAAATTTAAAAAGCGATGAGATCTTGTCATTTTTTAAGAAATTTTGACACGCTATTTAGGAACCACGTGTTTGTTTTGTTCAGGGCCGTATTGTCGAATCGTTTGTTCGTGACCCTGTCGTTATGCAATTGCAAAAACAATCCTTCAGCGAATCTTCTTTTAATTACGTTCTCTTCAAAATTCAAATTTTTTGGGTGGAAAACATGTATATTATGGTTTAAATTATTAATATGTTCGGTTAACATCGTCTTGAATTGTTTGGAATTTTGAGTTATTTTTATGTTGATGAAGATGTTTACTCAGGTTTTGGCTAACTTCTCCGATATAAAAAAGTTCGCAATTAGAGCAATTAATCTGATATACCAAGTCCTTGATTTGAGATTTATATATATATATATATATATATATATATATATATATATACTATTTAAATTTTAATATATCAAACATGAATTTCCAACAGTTCGTGATCGAATGACTTCATAAAATCGTGAGCAATCACTTCTTACCACAGCATTGCGATGTAAAATTACAACCAGAAATCTTGTACATATAGGTGTGTGCACTTCCCCAAAATTCTCTTCTCCATCTCTCTTCCATCACCTCAGCCTAGTTTTTCCGAAACAACAATTCCAGCCGGATGGCGTTGCCACACGAAACGTGCCGCGAAAAGGAAAAGCTCTAGGTACATGATTAATAATTAAGTTAGTCCTTAGCCGATGAATGCCTTCAGTGAATGTTAATTAACACGGAACGCAATTATTTTCGTTGGAGGCATCCACTGCGCTAACCCGGAACTCTTTGATCTGTCAACATCAAAGATTCACATTACAAGAGAATCGGATGTCGTACGAATGCAGTTTAGAAATCATTCGTACCTTGGCGAGGCGCGAAAGAACGCGGCCGAGATATAGAAGGAAATTTGATTCCTAGAGCTTATTAAAACTGATCGAATTTGATATGGTGGAGTGGAAATAGAAGATTTATAATTACTACATTATTTCTCAATAATTGAAGTACAGATGTATAATACCAGATAAGGTAGAAATGGAAAATTGATTCAAATTGTTATTAAAAAACAAAATGTATCTAATTTTAACCCGTTAATCAAATTGTAGGATCAATACATTTACTTGCATTAATATAACACCAACAGATTACATAAATTAATCCGAATATCTATTCTACCTTGTTTCGATATTAAATTTATTAATAAGAAGTAATAGTATATTAAGTTTCTGTGTGAATGGTAGAACATGTAAAGAACAAATATGTGTATATAATGCAAGTTGTAAATAATTAAGCGGCCAATGCTCCGATAAGATAGAAATGTTAGGTTACGGGTCTATGATCGTATGAGTTGGTAGTCATAAACTATCAAAAACATATGTATTTTTTGTGCGATCAGACGTTTTGAACAAAAAACCTAACCTCCAATATGCACAAACGTCATAATATTTTCTTTGATCATATTTTATATATGTGTTATCAAAGTGATCTCAAATATGTTTATTAAAATTATGAAAAGTGTTGTAAAATAGCCCAGCTTTTATAGAAAGTACATTAGGATTTTAATTGCCGTCCATAACATATACATTAGTGATTTTGTATTAAAATCTACAAATATAGTTTTTGTATTCTGTATATATATATATATATATATATATATATATATATATATATATATTAAGACGTTTAAAACGCTTAGTATATATTCTTTAGCTAAATTTGTATTTCATTTCTTTATATACATCATATAGAGAACGTGATGCATGGTGGTCTATTAAAATTTTATAAACTTAAAAAAGTAAAATAACAAATTTTGTATGAAAAAATAATTAAAGTAAAGAGACTAAATGAAGTTCTCGGACGAATTTTAAGTTTGGGAAATTGTACTGAATAAGTTTTATATATTTCATATTTTATTGATATTATATATTATATTTATATAACATCTAATATAAAAAATTAATGCTGAAATAATCCATAACTCGAGTCAGGGTAGTATATTTCGAGATATTTACTGTTGCCATTTTACAACTAAATGGGATATTTATGAAATAAATGGTAAAATATATTGAAAAATCATGTTTGATATATTAAAATATAAATTATATATATATATATATATATATATATATATATGATTTTGTTGCTATGTCTATAACTTACCTTATGGAAGTTCAAAAATATAGGTGTATATTATAATTTCGTGGTCCATATTTATATTTTTTATAAAGATTAGAAATAAGAAAGAGTGAAATTTTGGCTTCATTTAAGAAAAACCTCATTCAACGCTATTTTTATAATAACTATTCCCATATTTATTTAAATACTGTTGCACTCGTTTTTGAAACCCGTACAATTCATTGAACATTTTTATATGAACATTCTGAAGATTTTAAACGTTGTTTGTGTTTACTATATTATTAAAAAATATAAAGGACCCGTTTATCGGTTTTGTGGAAAGATTACGTTCTTTTAAGCAAAAGAATCGTTTGAAGTGACTCAATACTGCCTCCTTTCAGCATAAAGTATCAGAGCATATAATAATACAAAGAAAAATATTTATTAAGATTGTTTTTTATGTATCATATCCGTTCCCTGCTTACCAAAATATTTTTTCCAGCAATATTGTGGGTTGTTAGGAAAATAATTCTGTTCTATTCAAAATTAAATTGGCATTTGGAAACTTTCTTATAGATAACAGCCGTGTTGTCTAAAAATCGAAATCAAAGATTTTTACATTTTTTCATATTTCGAAGGTTTCATAACATTTTGGCATACCTCAGAAAAATTGATATGTATGTGTGTGTATATACGTATGGATACAATTTTTCGTTCACATTTTTGGGATCAACCGATTTGAATGATTCAAAAAACATTCGATTTCTATTATAGGGAGATGTGCTGATTCATTTTTGGCAAAGGCAAGGTCCAGCCGTTTTGGAGATACCGAGCTAAATGTACAAAAAATTGCTGTTGTTGAGAGAACTAAGCATCCGATTTGAATGATACATAAAACTTACTTATTCAACAATTTAGGTATTTTTCATTATTTATCAGAAACAATAAGTTTGCTAACAGGACATCATACATTTAATATTTTCTGGATATTTCAGAGAGCGTTATCTATCAATTATTTCATTTCAAATATGATTCTAATATGTGTCGAATATAATTTACCATTTTAGACAGTATTCGCAAATCATGGGCGCCAATAAATGTTGTATCGTTAAAACAATGTTTTATCGCTACGTGATCGTTCGCCGAACTGGTATTTTGGAATTCCGAAATTAATACCGATTGGATTAATCTAATTATATTCACCGATAATTAACACACGTGTTTGAGCGGATTTCGAAACAATGTGCGGTGTGAGTTTGAACGTTACGTCGCGGCATAAGTGTCATGTTCAGAATATTTGCTTTGGGAAGGCAGATGAAGCATGAGCCGAAATAATAGCACCTTGTTTCTGAAGATGTCTCATATGTGTTGGAGAATGTTGTGAAAAAGATACTAATGGAAATTATATTACGTACTTTTTGCATTAGGTGCATATGCGATGCAATGGCAAATTTAATGATAATTGTATAGGGGAGCTAGGGGGCTTACTGTAATAGGAGTAACAGGCGTTTTTTCAAAAGGATCTTAAACGATATTAAAAAAATTTTTTATTGGACATGTAAACTGTCGTGCATAATGTTGTCATAGCTACTGTCCCGCAGGCTAACCTAGTATACAGAACTGTGCAGGTCCGTCATTTTTGACACGCAATATAAAATTGTACTATCATAAAATTGCGGTTTGCGTTATGACGATATTTAAAATTAATTATTCTTTGATAATGTGTAATAATTTTTGTGATTGAAATAGTGAATAGAAATCTCACCTGGGGTTAGTTGAAACGAAACCTTGGGGCTAGTTGTAATATTCAAGAATGGTATTGTCTGATATGTGTTGAAGCCTATACAGATTCGGGAAAAATGTCGGGTGAAATTTATAGTATGCCAAATGTGGGCACATGTAAATTGTGTTACAGAAGGCACTATATTTTTTATTGTAATTTACGTTGATTTATGAGAAGAATTATTTACTTTAAGTTAATATAATCAAAATAAAGCAAAGAATAAATTATCAGAGGTATTATTGTCTTTCAGTCGTTACTGCCAAGTAAGCTGTAACAAAATTTTTATAAAAAATGATAAATTTTGAAATAATTTACAATAGTTATAGAATTATTTTTACTTGATTTGGTAGAAGAATAGTTACATCATTTTTTCATAGAAATATAATCAATGTATTTTTAGATCTGTTTATTTAAAAAAAATACAATAAGCTCCTATATAAAATTGCCTGAATGCATTAATATTGTTAGTTCTCTGCATAGCTATAACTAATTGTAATTTTTAGATTTCTGAACTAAAAGCTTACTTCTTTTTTCAATACTTAATATTTTTTAATTCTATTATTCAACGTTTCGTTGATATGGGATGCCACCTTATTCAGGAACATTTTCCAATTCAGTCTCTCAACAAACATCAAAACGCTTGACATCAGTCTGTTTGTCTCGGACAGACTGATGTCAAGCAGTAATGATATCGGTTCTTGTAAATATAGATTAAAATATGTCTCTTAGTGAAAATAGCGTCATTTTCTTGAAATAAGCGAATTTAAAAATAGCTCATTAAACACAACAGAGTTCTGATTGATGTTAAGTAAAACGTTATATTATATTCAATATGTGTGTTAATTACATATGGTTCGTTATATATGGAAGCGCCATTTTCTAAACACCTTTTTCATGTCCTGTGTCTATAAATAGTCAGTCATTTGCGTTATATATCATACAGTATATTTTATGTTTCTGTTGAACCATAATGTTGAAATTACATAAATATAACTGATTTCCAAAGATAACAAGGTATTAAATTTTGCTTGTAGTAAGAGCATTTGCATCAAAGGCGATCTTAAGAAAAATAAGATTCATAAATAAGACGAAAATCAAAACGTGTTTGTAATTAAAAGTATTATAATTAAGGAACTAGACCAATAGCTGCCATGAAAAAAATTTTTTTACGTGGTTTGCAAATTAAGAGCTTTTAATTGCAACCTACAGCTTTTAATTGCAACCTAGACCTTTTGTGGAAATGTGGCAATTTTTCGGTTATTGCGCTTATTTCTTCATTATTTTGTCGATCCAAGCTTTAGATTTGTAATCCTGAATAATATTTCTAGGACCACTAAGATCCACTAAAAAAAAATCCACTAAAGCGTATTGACAAAGTTGCATCAAAAATTGACGCATTTAATTGGATTGTAAAATGGTAAAATATTTAATATAAAATTCTCGTTTCGGCTTGACGTTGAATTCTGGAAAATCTTATATAGAGGTCAGATAAAATACTTTGTTTAAATTTATACCAAATACAGTTAAAATATGACTCTATTTCATAATAACATTTCGCCAACTTCAATTTCAATCAAAGCTAGTAATATTTTGATAATGGAAACTACTTGAATATATTCAATTCAGTAATTCCTAATATATATTAGGAAATAATTACCTTCCCCACGGCTCTAATATTCTATTCGACTAGTCGAATTGGTGTATTGCGAGTGGAGCTATCTCATTTGATTTTAATCAAAATATGAATATTTAAAGTCTTTGTCAAGTAGGTCGAGGCTGGCCTGAACTGTTATTTCGTCGGAATTAGACTTCTGGTCTCGGAGTATGAAAGGAACTTTAGTTCGCAATTTTGTATCCGGAATCAATTACAAACTCTTGTTCCGGGCTTGATGTGGATTTTCGCGGCTTTTCGCGCTGCGCTTGCAATTGACCCTGGTATCGTAATTAAATAACGATTAATATGTTTATGTATTTAAATTTATTCAAAATAATTGATTACTAATTTTAGGTCCACAATTAACTTTCATCGTACGACTTGGTTTGTTTTTTAAATGGTAACCAAAATGGGAGTAATGAATAATTCATGACGCGGTGTTATTGGCTTGTCTTATTTTGAATTTGTTATTGGCTTGTTATAAATGTTAATGATGGACTGAAACAATCGAACCGAATTATGTTTGATCAATAATGCAATTAGAATATCATTATGTTTTTAGCCCAATAGTAAAATTTTTTTTTTGAATAAAACTATTAAACAATGTTAAAAATTATATAATTTTTCATTTGTTTAACACAGTACTGAAAACCTTGTGTTGCTTATACTTATCCTTGTGCTGAACTGTCTTATACGTATAATATAAAATAATATTATTTTTGGACATGTTACCTGAAAAATAGTACTGATATATAATAAATAGGACTATTATATATTAGGTTTTTGTTTGATATAATTACAATACAAAATTTTAATTTAAACATTTTTAACTACCCGTAGGGTAAGTTATAGTAATCGCAAAAAAACATAAATAAATTTTTTTGCATATCTTGACGTTTTAAAAGTTTTTGAACATTTTGGGATACCTTAGAATTAGAAAAAATGGATGTGTGTGTATGTTTGGACACCATTTTTCGTCCACGATTTCGGCCGCATGGTTTAACTGACTTAAAAAACAATATATTCTTACTGATGGGGAACGTGCTGGTTAGTGAAGACAGGTCCAGCCGTTTCAAAAATACGTGGGAAAAAGTGCCAAAATTGGTAATTCAGTTTTTGAGGTAACGAAGCGTCCGATTTGAATGATTCAAAAAACTTTTTATTTGTATTGACGAAATTTTTGGGTAGGCAGGTCTAGCGGTTTCGGAGATGCAGAGGAAAATGTAAAAAAAACGATATTTGGCGGTCTAAAATGATCATTAGACATATTCACATCAAATTATCAGATATTTTATTGATATTTTAATATTAAGAACAAATTTTGTTACATTTTTTGGAGTTCCGTACCCATAACTTCTAGAAATTAATGGGCTAATTCTCGCATAAAATAAAAATGTTATGTTGCGGGTCTATCTTTGTAAGAGGTCGCAATAACAAACTGTCAAAAAACTATGTATTTGCTCTGATAAAATTGTTATTTCTTGTTTGTGCATTTTGTAATTTAGGTTTTATGTGTGAAGCGCCTGTTCGCACAGCAAATCTATAGGTTTTTGACAGTTTGTTCCTACCAACTCATACGAATATAGTCCCGCAACTTAGCATTACCATAACATTTCTATTTTATCCGAGAATTGGGTCCCTAAGGCTATTTAGCTTATTGCGTAAATTCAGTTTGTATTTTTGAATAAATTCTTGATAAAAAAAATTATTTGAAATTTCTATTTAATTTTGTCCATCATCAAAGTTCAAATATTTAGTACTAGTATTTTGTTTTGAATGAATATTGCGTTTTTAAATAATTATGATGTTGGAAGCTCGCACACTCAAAGGTTCAAAATGTTTGACATATTACCTTTATTATTTATCTTAAATTAAAAACGTGTTTTTATTTTATTTCTACTACATTCACATAAATACGTATTCGCTACAGCCATCTATCAGAATTTCATTTAATTTTACAGAATTCCCACAAGTTTCCTGCGCAATTGATTTATTTCTTCTCCGGTGATTGATACGTATATTTAAATCTAAATGCAATAAATTTATGTTAAATTTTCTATTTATTTGCTGAATGCAGTATTATGTAGCTAATATGGGATACGACCAGGCGATCGTTATCTTTTTCGATTAAAGACTGATAAAAGCAACGCCATAGGCTTTCCCGACGTAATACATCATCGCGAATAATTCCGAGGAAAATTGTCATCAATCATGTTGAATTCACTTACATATCATCGTCTTTTGTGATTTTTTACGAGTCTTATAACGAACTATACTTCCATTCTAGACACAATTTCTTTCTTGTACACCTTAAGTTTAAATTACGGAAAGTTTTCGTTTCTGGAAGTGTGCATTAAGTTTCCAACTATAGTATGTCATGATAAGTAACACCATTTATGAGCATGTAAATATGTTTAGGCTAAAACGATTGTGCACTTATATGTGAGCAAATTTATTTAGGTTTAGGTTTACGTATATGGTTTGTTATACTAGGCCCCTATATAGTGAATATATTATATATTTCAAAGAAAATGGTTTTGATGGAGGATGTATGATATCAGAGTAAACGGTTAACTCCTGTGCTTATAATATTTTCTTACCTGGCATGTAAATTAAGACTATTTTTCAGTAATAATTATTTGTTATTTTATTGACTTGAGACTTTTAATTAAAAAAAAACTAGTTGTGCATGGCAACGTGCTTCAAGGAATATTTACTAATTATTTACATCCCCTACCGTAATATAAAATTTTTGAAAGCTTTAAAAAAAATGAAAAAAATATATTTGAAAATTTTTGAAGAAGGGCTTGCTTTGAAGATTGTAAAACCTATTCATATCGGTTGACTGTACTGTGGAAAATTTCGAGGATTTGTTCGAACTATATAAGTGAGCTTTACACTAAACATTATGAATCTTGGTACAGAAACCATTGAAATAGTGATATTGTACATTAGGGTGGTCCTTAATATGGACATTTTCGAATTTCTTTGCTCCCAAAGGCTCAAGTGCTTCCAAATTATGCTTCCCATGCTTCTTGGTTCAGTGCCTCGGATTTCAATTCCTTGTTTCTTCTCTTCTCGCCTTGGTTATCAATCATCTACACTCTTCTTCTTCCCAGTCTTTTCAGTTCTTCCATTATACCTCAAAATTAATAAAAATAAATCTCTAAAAGTTTTACCTCTTAATATTAACATTTAGATAGTGTGCAAAGAATTTACTTAATGACATACGTTAATAATAAATATAAGAAACTTAATTGATTTGCGCACTATCTAAATGTTAATATTAAGAGGTAAAACTGTTGGATATTTTTTTTATTAATTTGGAAGCATTTGAGCCATTGGTAGCAAATAAATTCGAAAATGTCCATATTAAAGACCACCCCATTATACAATGTATAATAAGGTATAATTTGTATAATAATGCAGATATTTTTTGAAAAAATTTTGAAAAAAAAAAACTTTTTTTTAGGTATAACTTAGCGACAAATCAATTAAAGTGAAAATTCGTGTCATTTTTCATTGAAAATTCGACGCTCTGCAAAATTTTTGAAAATTTTTTTATGCTATTTCCATACAAAACTTTGATTGAATTGCGCTCTATCTAAAAGACAATATTAAGAGCTAAAATTTTCAGAGAATTGCTTTTTATCAATTTGGAATCATTTGAGCCCTTGGGAGCGAGGAAACTCTAAAATGTTCATATTAAGGACCACCCTATTATACATATTATTGAAATCTCTATATAATCTCTGATAATTTGTTATGCATATTTTTTTTAACTTTTTCATTAGATCTCAATCAATTCTTCATTTCGTCAATACAAATAATTTTTTTTTGTTGAATCAATCCAATTTTCTGAACCTCTTGCCCCGTATCTTTTAAACGGCCTGGCCTGCCTTTGCCAAAAACTAATCAGCACGTCTCCCCAACAATAGGAATAAAATGTTGTTTGAATCATTCTAATCGGTTGATATGTGCTCGCGAAATTGCTGACGAAAGTTTGTATCCGAATATAAATACATATACACAGCAATACATTTACTTTTTCCTAAGGTATGCTAAAAGGTATGCTTTTGATTTTTGGACTTACTCTATGGGAAGTTAAAAAATATTATTAATATACGGTATTTGTACAGTTACAGGTTTATATTTTATGTTGAATAACGTTATAAAATCGTAAATTTTTATATATTTATACAGGAGTAATAAAATTTACAATGTATTTTTATATATATTTTAACTCAAAATCAATATACTCGTATATTTACAAAAGCTACCTATAGTTGTGAATCACTAAAATATAAAGGTATTAATAAAAAAAATATCAATAACCATAAACGTTCAAAATAAATTCAGTCATCCGCTTTTTATATTAAATTGTTTCCTATAATTAATTCATCAAAGCTCCATTACTAAATATCGGCTACGTCCATAAAATGCATGAATTAATAATCGTATTGATTGCAAAGGACATTACAATATAAACGAATCAATAAATAATGCATTTTGTTGCTCGAAATAGATATCGAATACTATTAATGTTTTAATTAGCTTACGACCCTAGATTGTAATTTATCTATAAGAATGGGTCTGCAATTCTGTAAGCAATTTTCTTCGTCATTTGACTAGCAATTAATAAATTGATACTAGATCGTCTGCTCTAGTGCAATCCTCCATGCGACTGCGACGATTCGACCAATTAACTTGATGAGCATTCCAAGATAATGGAAAGAATGGCGATAGAGATACGTTACAAATTATATTACACGAACGGGTTTTAGTCATAATGAGGGAAATGGATAGAAGGGAAATGGATTTTTCTACTTATGACAATAATCAGTCATTTCAATTTATCGATAATTTATTTAATAGATGGAACTAATGCTTTGTGAATTATGGATATGCCTTATGAATATTCAAATTGATCATAGCTTTTGTATTGGGTTGTTTCAATAGTAAATTCATTCTTCGTCGCAGTGTTCGTGAAAATAGTAGTCTAATCAGAAAAGAGTTTACAAATAATTTGTCAAATATAACCTTCTCTTGATCCTACTTGTACCGCTAGTTTTCTAAATTCTTTCCTTTATTATTTTTGAACAGCAATCAGAACTTAATAGTCTTATAAGCTATTGTGCTTATTTTGACTTAGTACTAACCTGTTTGACAGATAGCAACCCAAAAAGTTGTCACATCTCTGCATGATAAATTATTATTACAATTTCTGTAATAGGTCGAATATTTTTTTATTTACAGCAATGCCGGGTGAAGGCTATTTTCACTTGGAAACATAGTGCTATCTATATTTCCAAGTGAAAATCGTTGTCACTGCTGCTTGACAACAGGCTGCTCGAAGTGGGTATGGAACCCGGTACCTCTGAATCAGGTCCTGTCGCTCTTGACCGCTTATCTACGGGCGAGCCCTTCTAAATCCTAATCATTTTTTTTCGATATGAGCTCGCGCAAAGTTTGGTGGTTAGAGCTATGGGATTTCTATCAGAAGTTCTAGCTTCGGTGCTCGATTTGGGCAGTCTGGCGACAAGCAATAATGATACCGTTTTTGTGGAAATACGGATAGCAATATGTTTTCAATCAAAAATAGTTTTTCTGCGTTATCTTAATTAGAAAGGCGTCCTTGGGATTGCCTTCTTATAGTGTTCAAAATTAAAATAGGGCCATATCTCAGATAATGAGGACAATCAACGTTTTGCCTTCAAGGCAGGTCTATTATATAAGAGCACAATAAATCAATGATTCTCTTTTCCTTCTTTGTTCATCATTTTCATTACCATCTATTAATATTTTATTCATTTTTATGCATTTTCCTTTCCAAATTTCTGCTCCCATGCTTCCTGGTTCTGTGCTTTGGATTTCACTCCTTGCATTATTTCTTCTCGTCTAGGCTATCAATCATCTACACTTTTCTTCCCAGTCATTTCAATCCTCCTATTTTACCTTCGATTCAATTCAGTTTTTTTTTTATTTCAGAACTTTGCTCAGTAAAGTTCTTTGTCTTCTTTCTCGCTTCTTTGTACCTTACCTATGGGACGGAAAAGGATAGATGACAAATTTTGGAAAAATAGCATATTAGGAAATAACTGCGAATTTTATTGGACATAGTTAGTATTTTATGTGTTGATTGTAAGGTTTTCACTGCCAGATGGAATATTTAAATGTCATTTTATGTTCAAATTAGATGTTATGTTTTTAATTTGAATTATTAGTTCAATATATTGTCATAATTTTGGTGAAAGTTCATTAGTCAACCATACAAAAAATCGTTTACTGCATCACTGAGTCAATGTGTAATTATTGGACAGATTCGGCCGCATAACAGACCAATATTATGGCAAGGCTATACTTTCCATACTAATTTGTTCTAAATATTGACAAAAACCATGTGGTTGCTGTGCAGTCAGGCATGTTTCTCAGGTTGTCAGATAGAAAAACCTAACCTAAAAACCGCACAAGTGCCAAAAAACCTATCTTACATAAGAGAGTGTTTCTGACACAGCTTCATAACCTACAAGTGACGTTGCAGTGTATGTGTAAAACGCCTGAATTCACAGCAAATACATGACATTTTGACATTCAGTATGATTCAGTAGCGTATGTATGAAAGTTGGAGCTTAACATGGCCTTACCATAACATTGGTCTGTTGTGCGGGAGAATCGGCCCATAATTTGATTATGTATACGATTCGGGAAATTCATGGAACTTGCCTTAAGGTAAAATAGTATAATACTTACAACTAGTTAAACTTTTATTCTATTCTACAAAAAAACATAATGCTAGGTATAAAATAGGGTACTTATAGTTCACAAAACCGATGTATTCCGATACAATTCATTGAAATCATATTTTTATATATACATACACGTATTTGTTACAGCAATTAGAACTATTATATGTTCTATAAGTCTGTAACATAATTATGGAAGTTGGGGCGTAACATGGCCTTGCCATAATATTGATCTGTTGTTAGGCAGAATCGGCCCATATATTCTGATTTTGTAAAATAAGGTTAATAATTGAACCGTGCTCCTTTTATCATCTATAGTCTACATACGACGTTTTTTTTTAAAAAATGAGGATTTTAATGCATATATTGATAGTTAAGACAAATTGAAAATAATAGATTACCAGATATTTGAATTTATTTATTTCAGTGATCTAGGATTTCTGACATTTTCAATTTTTGTTTTATGTTCTTATATTTTGATCCTTACTTAATCAAAAAGAAGCAAACTTGTTTATCAATTGTTAAGGAATTTTTTAACAATTTGTGCTTTTTCTAGTTATTTTGAACTTAAGATAATTGCAATTGAATCTTTTTGACCCTCTTCACTTTCAACCGATATTAATTCTAAATGCATCTCAGATTGAATCCAATAAAAGTATAATATAGAGTTAGAAATTAATTGTCTTCAGTCGTTTCCTCTATTTTAAGGTTCAGCAGATTTTAAGGCGAGCCATTATCAAAATTGATTCGGGATCTCTAAATTAGGTCCGGGTGTCGCTCCGCGTCGGTTTTTCAGTGCGAGATACTTGGCCGTTCAGAAATAAACATTGGACGCGTCATGGCGTCTCTATTTGCGTATCGCCACTATAGCATTCAGGAGCATGTCACATTTTTTGAATGTTTTGGCGATTTTTAATTGTTTTTTTTTATTATCACTAAATCAGATGATTTCATAATTGCAACGTATCTACCTGTAGCGACTTATACAACGCTGAGCAAACCTTACAATTTATTACTTGTTAGATTTTTTTATATATTTTTTCTATTTGGCCTCGCTTACTCTGAGCATTTAGCCATCTAGAACATTTTTATTTATTTACATTCTAATTTTTATATCATTTTCAATTTATATATGTATCCTATTCTATATTCTTCATAATTTTTTTTCTTCTTATTTTTTCAATTTTTGCTCTTTCTCAAATTTCTAATTATATTTAACTTCTAGCTTCATTCCATTTTTTTCTTCATTCTTCTTTCTAATTTCAGCAAGTTCCAATATTTCCCTTCTTACTTCTAATACAATTCAGCTATTCGAATTCTGTTAGTCCTATTTTTCCTAATATTTATTTAAATTCTACTCAACAAATACAATTTTTATTTGATTTCAAATTAACTAAACATATTTTTTTCCAATATTCTACGTCAATAACAGTCCGAAGATCCCTGTCAATTAAGATCCACGTGAATTAAGATTCATCAGCACAGATGTAAAGTTGTTTTTTTTAACTTAACTTAGTTTTTTGATCACTATTTTTTATTGTTTACATCTTTGCCAATGTAATGGTTTAGTTGGTTCTTTTTACTCCACCTACGTGTAAGCATTTATAGCAGTTACATGAAAAAATAATCTTACTTAAAAATAACAATAAATCGTATAAATCAATTATTGGGCCGATTCCGCCGCACAACAGACAAATATTATGGCAAGGCCACGTTACGCACCAACTTCTATACATAATGCTACTAAATTATACTGAATGCTGTCAAAATACCATGTATTTGCTGTGCATTCATTCGTTTTACACATAAACTTCAACGTCACTCATATGTTATAAAGCTGGGTCAGAAAGACCCTGTTATCTAAGATCGTTTTTTGACATTTGTGCGGTTTCTAGGTTAGGTTTTCTATCTGGCAACCTGAGAAAAACGCCTGATTGCACAGCAAACACATGGTTTTTGTCAATATTTAGAACGAATTAGTATAGAAAGTTTTTCATAACATAGCCTTGCCATAAGTTTGTTCTGTTATGCGGCAGAATAGGTCCATAAACTATGTGTTTTTGAAAATAATATTTGAGTATCGTAAACTAAACAATAGTGCTCAAAACCAAAAAGACCTTCAAATGAAAAAAAAAACTTTTTGTACACATAAACTGCAACGTCACTCGTACGTTATGAGCTGGGTGAGAAAGGCCCTGTTATCTAAGATCGTTGTTTTGACATTTGTGCGGTTTCTAGGTTAGGTTTCTATTGACAACCTGAGAAAAACACCTGACTGTACAGCAACCACACGGCTTTCGTCAATATTTAGTGTGGAAAGTTTTTCATAACATAGCCTTGCCATACGTTTGTTTTTATGCGGCAGAATCGGCCATAAATTATGTATTACATATTTAAAATGATATTCGAGTATCGTAAACTAACAACAGTGCTCAAAACCAAAAAGACTTCCAATGGAAAAAAACTTGTTTTTGAACGATTTTCAAACAAGGTATTTCTTGCTTGATTTGAGGCAATGGCTGGTTATATACTTTCGCCGTCTAATTTCATTTTTTTTTTTTTTTTTTTTTAATTTTTTTTTAACCGCGATCAGAACTTATGGGTTTTATTAGCTGTTGTGATTAATATCTTACAAACTACGTTGTTTTATTACAGATGCCAACTCAAACAGTTGTCACATCTCTGTATGATAAATTTTTATTACAATCTGTAATAGGGTGCAACAATGCCGGGTGAGGGCTATTTTCACTTGGAAACATATTGCTAGGTTTCAAATATTGTTGTTAAAAAATTCCTAACTTCAGTTGCATATGTTTATCATTCAAATTCTTCAGTACACACTTGATTATTTCCGTTATTCACATTTATTCCATACGTTAACTTTGGTCTCTAAATCATTTAATGTTAAGGACCTCCATCATAAATTATGACTTTTCCCATACCTCCAACGTCAGTTTGGATTGTTCGTTCAGCATTCATCATCCGAATTGTTTTCTGTTTGCGACGAATCATTCGAGGGCCGCATCGTTGCCCATTTTGCAAACCGCGGCTAATATTCCAGCAATCTGTCTTTCGTCTTTTGTCCTTGTATAACGGCAGTTAATCGTATTGTAATAAGTAAACCGTGATTGGGAATTATCTATAGCGTCCCGGAAATAATAATCCTTTGCTAAATGTAATTGCTTCTATCAATCCATGCGATGCAGGACTTGCGGGATCCGAGCCTCTGTAGCCGTCTTGTCAGTCACTGGGAGAATTAACGAAGATTAGGCAGAAATTACACGTGGGATGCGATAATATATATATATATATATATATATATATATATATATATATATATCATATTGCACGTGTACGTGCTTATGTACAAATTTTCTTCACAATATAATGTGGACGTAGTAATTAATTTTCAATGCACTTCTAAGTCCTCCTAATGTCATTAAAATATGTTCTAATCTTTTCCTATCCGGACTTACTTATACATTTTTTATTAAATAGGATGTAATATATACATAAGATTACTTAATTTTCTCTATTTACATCGCTCTTTTGTTCTCATGTAAATACTATAATTTCTTACTTATAATAAGGGTGAGTTGGCAGAAAACTGAAAATGAATTGAACATTTTGGCATGCCTTCATGTTCATGAAAAAGTTCATGTATGTTTGTGTGTGTGCGTGTGTATTAGGGTAGTTCTTAATATGGACATTTTCAATTTTATTGCTCCCAGGGGCTTAAATGCTTCTAAATTGATTAAAAAAAAACCTTAAAAGTTTTAGCTCCTAATATTATTAACTTTTAGATAGTGCGCAATTCAATCAACGCTTCGTATGGAAATAGCATGGAAAAAATTTCGAAACTTTTAAAAAATGTTTTTTAGGTATAACTTAGCGACAAATAAATTAAAAGTGACAATTTGTGTCATTTTTTATTGAAAATTTGACGCTCTGCAAAACAGGTTATTTATAATTTGTTTTGTAGAGCGTCGAATTTTGAATGAAACTCATTCATTTGTTCGCTAAGTTATATCTAAAAAACATTTTTAAAATTTTTGAAAATTTTTCCATGCTATTTCCATACAAATCTTTGATTGAATTGCGCTTTATCTAAAAGACAATATTAAGAGCTAATTTTTACAGAGGATTTTTTTTTATCAATTTGGAAGCATTTAAGCCCCTGGGAGCAAGGAAATTCGAAAATGTCCATAAGGACCACCTTAGTGTGTGTATGGATACAATTTTTTGTCGACGATTTCGACAGCACGGATCAACATATTTGAATTATGTAAATATCATTCGATTTCTATTGACAGGAAAACTTGCTCATTAGTTTTTGGCAAAGGCAAGGCAGGCCCAGCCGTTTTGAAGATACGCGGCAAAATGTGCAAAAAATCATTTTTTGAAAGAACGGAGTGTCCGATTTCATTCATTCAAATCTAAACTCAATTGGAGATACAACAAAAAATTTAAAAAGTTAGGTGGTTAACAACTATTATGAGACATATGCACTTCAAATTATCAGATATTTTATAGAGATTTTAATCTTAATAAAACTTGTTTAGATTTCTATGGGTTTTCTACTAGATTTTTAATGTTTAACCCCAAGACTGTAACGCGGCGCATACGCTCTTCAATATTATTTATGTCTCTAAAATATCTAAGGCAGCGGGATGGCTTTGAAAAAATTCTAACTTGAAAAATTTTACTAAAACAAACTTGTCTGGGACAGCTCGATATCAAGCAGAATAATACCAACATTCCACTTGCGGTTCTAGATCTCAGAAATGATTTTAAGTCAAAACTGTTTTTCGTGGATTTTCTGTAACAAATCAACACTAATAAATATAACGTTGATATATAAGTTGTTGACCAATGGGTTGTCCTTTCGAGTAAAATACTAAATTAGAATGTATGATAGCAAATAGAGCTGTTAAAATGTTACATCATATCCAACATATACATGAATCCTGAAAAATGATTATTGGTTTGTTTTTGTAAGAAAATCATCCAACTTTACTTCAACATCGCATATATGTAATAAAGGTCGTTAAGAAAAGTATCAACTATTACGCAAATATTGGTTTTCATACAAACCCAGCAAAGGTGCAATTGCTGATATTTCACTGAGCATAAAAAGACTCAAGAGGAAACTAACATTTGAAGTAATATGAAATCTACGGTCAATATAAATTGTTGGAACAACATTTCTTGTTTTTTTCTTGTATAAAGCTCTATAAATTATTTGCATGAAATTGTCATAGAAAAATATAAATTTGTTTTAGTAAACATCAAGAAGATTTGTCAAATCATATTCTTGTTATTTTAAGTATTCTTTAGTCATTTATTTAGCCCCTTCTCTTTGAACGAAGAAAATAACTTTTGATTATACTTTTATTCAGATGGACCTCACGGGTTCCTTGTATTTAGAGTCAATTCCAATCCGTAGTATATGTATAAACACAAATGGCACTGATATCGCCCCGAGATCTCAATAACTTGAAGCTATTTAGACATTCATTATTATATATCGTATTTCATTTAACTTCCCTATAATCCTCTCAATGTTGTTTATATTATCTCTCGACGTTGATTAAAGCAAATCGAGTTTAATAAATCTTAAGCTTAAGCAACACCAAAAATATTATTTGTTGCAGTGTCATATATTCAGTCAAATTGAAATTAATAAAAATTTAAATTTTTATCCAAATGGCTATTTTTTATAACAGTCTCTATGGAATTGGCGTTTAATTTATATTTCAGCAATGGAAAGAGCAATCTAAAGTGATACAATATGACATTGAAATTGCAAGACTGAAAGTCTTCCTTAACGAATTAGGGAGATAAGGGCTTGTTGTAACAGTTCTTTTAAATCAATGTATCTTGAGATCAACTGATAATATTTTTACAAAATAAACATCTATAGATGCGGGAACTATTTATCTACCCAATCAAGTAAAAATAAATCCCTTATTTTTCATTATTTTACAATTGTGGTGTTACAACTTACTCCGTGTTTGGAAATAGGTGTAATATCTGCCGGGGCAAGATAATTTATTTTTACTTAATTTATGAATATTGACATATACTAACTTTATACAAATAAAATATATAGTGTCTCCTGTAATAGAAATTATTATCATAAATTAACCGTAAACTTAATATTAATAAAAGATAGTGCCCCTGTGAAATATTTACATCTTCTTCGCTTGAATCTGTATTGACATAACTTTGCGCGTTTTTTAAGTTAGGTTTCCACCTGAAACGCCTGTCTACACAGTAACCACATACTATTTTGACAGTTTTTAGTACCACTTATATGAAAAATGCTACGTAACATAGCCATACCATGACATTGGTATATTCTACGACCGAATTAGCCCGTAAATAAGATACGAAAAATTGAAAAATAGTTGATAGATATAATGCAAATCGAAATTTTATTATAGTACAAATTTATATTACATATCAAAAATTACGGACTTGCACACTTCTGTATACTATGTCAACAGGTGAAACAGTAGCTAAGACAACATGAGGGTGGAGGGTATGTGCTTAGTATGCAGTTCCAATCAAAGCAAAGGAATATTTAATTTTGTTTAAGATCCTATTGAAAAGCGTCTGTTACTACTGATCCTCGTTACATCAACCCCTAACTCTCCTCATATACATTGGCATATTTTTGTGCATTGCCTAAACTAATTATATATATACGAGGTCTGTTCAAAAAGTACCCGGAATTTTCGTTTTTTCAAAAAAATATTTATTTATTCGTCTACATTAATGTGGTCCCCTTCAAAGTAGTCCCCCCCAGATATAATACACTTATGCCAGCGTTTTTTCCAATTTTCGAAGCACCCTGATATCACTTTTTGATATGTCCTTGAGCACTCTCAGCGATTTTCTTCAATCGAGGAAAACCGCCGTCATTTCATGGGTCTCTTCAACTTTGGGAATAGGAAAA